>NC_092689.1:18232450-18532450 GCF_964275005.1 Diadema setosum
TTGCTATATTAGATCACGTACGTAGAAGGTGTGTAAAACTTAATCTACAGCAGCATTCAGGAGGATCATGGAATTTTGCCGATATGGCGAAAGTGAGAAGTAGGACTTGGAAGTTAGGACTGGTATTTTATCAGGCGACAGCAAGAACTCACACATGTTACGTACTCCTGTATTCCACAAACAACGTATATCGAGAGCAGTACGGGCACTCCCACAATCTGAATCAACGCATTTTCTGGGAGAACATTATTTTGTTAAGTCGTCATGGGGTGATGATACGTGGTTGGAGAACTTAAGTTTTGTTACTACAATGTAGTAGTAGTTTTCACGTACTAGTTTCAGCAGGGAGAGGGAGGTGAGAGACCACGAGCCGATCGAGGATCGGCCGTTTAGACCTGTACACAGCTGTCTATACCGTGTGTACTAGTACTCCGGCCAGTGACCGACGTACTCTCTACACTTTCCAAAGAGGGATCGGGAGCGCGCGTAAACTACCGGTGCAATCCGATACCGAAAGTCACGTGATGAAAAATCGCGATATTTCTGCAGCTTGGGTTTACACTCGCTAACTTCGCCTCAAACTTCGCGATGTTTCAAAAAATCGCACTCCGGCTGGCGATTTTTCTGGCGATGTTTCGAGGGCGTTTGGGTGTAGTTGCTTAGCAACTTACACCCAAATGTCGCGATTTTTCCAAGCAAGTGTAAATGGGCCTAGAGATGAAAGGATGTTTAGGGCAAAAGCCTGTGATGATTTGTTGCGGTCAACCTTCAAAGTAATTTGAAACCATTAATTGACAAATGGCTGCTCTGACACAATCTGCAACAATTGCAATTCATGGAAAACTGGATGGGCCAGGGATTCTACAGGGCTCTTTCTCAACAAAAGAAATATCAGTACTGATAATGAAACTAATAACAGCAGTTGTTGTGATGAACATAAAACTTGCAAACCATACGCATCCTCTTCTTTGGAGGTCTATGGATCCAAACAATCGTTATTGCTTGAATCGTGGTTAGGAGCATTGAAATGTATTCCATTTGAATGGATGTTAGCACTGGTCTACAAAGCTTCTGAGAACAGGTTCATAAAATGCACTGAATTTCTTGCATGTGATTATTTCCCTCAAAAAGTAAAGTCATAAAAAGTGGTGATCCAAATCAAACAAGATCTTCTAGGCCCATATGTTTCCATATGTTGTGCCTGAATGTCCTGGCATCACGGATCATTCAATCTTTGTAAATGCGACGCGTCACACGTCATAAGCAGCCACAAGTTGGATTCTTCGCATTTTCTGTTAACTATATATTTACTTAGGCCAGTCTCTTTGATAAAACTTTAATTCAATGTATATTCCATTAAAAGACACACTATACAACCACAGATATTTCAAATAAAATGTGGTGAACATGGGAATTTTGTGACCACAAAATACAGAGAAAATTACCATTAGAGTTTGCTCTTGGTTTCCTTTTTGTTCCAACATTGCCTGGCATACGTCACGAGATGGAAAATATCGCGAACATAAACTCCTTAGCAACGGAGTGTTTTGTTGAACCATTACCTATGAAAATTCATAGACTGCATTATGATATATATATGACTTAAGTTGCTAGGGGCGGAGCTGATGAAATTGCTGCATAAAGGCCTTGCTCAAGCTGTGCAGCAAAAATTGACAAACAGAAAAAAGGCTATAAATAATTAGCTATTTCACACTTTTTCTGGAAAATGTTACACCTAGAAACTTGAGCTAGTGGTAGATAAAATCCTATAGTTTCCAATCAGCCAAAAATTAAAAATGTTTATTTTCTATTGGTACCTCAACTAAAATCTGATATTTCTCATATGTGGTGCCAGCCTCTTGTTGCCGCTTTTGACATGACGGGTCTCAAATGTGTCTTATTCATATGTTTTTTTTCAATATTATTATTTATAGATTTGATCCTTTGTGATATGAAGTCTGGTATATTCAGTCATATTGATTCCTTATCAGTCTTCAAACAGACACAGCATGCCAGTGAGAATTGTATGCTTAAATAAATTTTCATCTGGTCCAAATAAATAATACATTCTGTTTTGTCAGTATCCAAATATCACAAGTGGCAGGGAAGCAGTAAATTTTGGGTAAAACCGATACACAGAACTTCATTTCATATCCATAACACAGAATGTCATCCCACTGACAAATAGATATTCAGAAAATATCCCTCAAGACTACAATTATCCCAATCAACTGTCCCTTATCCCTGTCCAAACATAAAGATACACAATTTGTCTGTCTTTGCTGATTTTTTTAAAAGCAAATATGGATACAAAATTCAACTTCTGTTGGGTAGGTCAACATTTTATTGTAAAGTCAGGGCAGTGGCGTACCATGGGTCAAGACATTGGGGGGGGGGGGGGGGGGCACCTTGTGGAAAAGTAATTTTGAGGGTGTGTATACTTGTGCGTGTGTATGTGTGTGTGCATGCTCTGTCAGTCTGCAAACTTAATGGGGACTACAATACATAACGGAATGTGATACATTCCACAGTGCAGTCATTGAGCAACATTGCCACGAATAGGACTCTTCCTTTTACTGTATGTATAGTCAGGGGCGGATCCAGGAATTCTGTAAAGGGGGGCGCAAAGCGAGGGAGCGTAGCGACCGAGCCCGAGCAAGCCGAGTACACTGCGCACATCCTGCTTATATTTGGAATGCCAACCAGGAATCACACTGAATCACAATCTTTTGTCAGCGCCGGGCTTTTTGAACAATGATTATATACTGTAAAACACAATATATTCGTGGCATGGAAATTTCACGAATTGGAGCCGACGGCCTTTTTCACAGCATGAAATTTTCGCGACTTACCACTGGGATCCAATGCATATTGTGTAAGCGAAAACTTTCGCGTGCAGTTTAATTTCACGAATGTTGCCGCTCACGAAATTTGCGAAATTAAAATTCACGCAAACATTCCTCGTTTTACAGTACCTCTTTAATCATATTATGGTTGAAAACAATCTCAGAAAAATATCTAATTTCTTGATCACCCTTTCATGTTGATTTCAAAAGCAGTTTAATAACCCTTGAATTCCCATTTTCGTAAGTTTTTTTTTTTTTTTTTTAAATACCAGAAGATTGGGGGGGGGGGGCACGTGCCCCCATCAGGGGCTATAAATCACAAGGATTTCTGTAGAATCAAAAAGTTTAGTGATCAGCAAAATGAGTACTTAATATTCATCTATATCCTCCTATGAAATCATCATGGGTATTTCCAGTTATTCATTCGGTTTCAAACCTTTAATGTGTTTATCTTACTATTTAAATTTGTATGTACATGTATATAATTACACATCTCTTTATATTTCTTAAAGTGAAACAGAGACACACATAAATTGCAGAAAGATGCAGAGTATGACAGATATTAAAAAGGTTAATCTAAAATTTCAGTCTTTGTAGGCTTGTGATTTTCTAAGCTGGAAAATATTCCTTACAAAACAAATCCAAACTAACAAAGCCAAAAAGAAGCAAACAGCAATACATAAACAGTATCGAAACTAACATACATGCATGCACACACACACACACATGAAAGGCACAAGATGCAATTATCAAAGCTCGCCACATATCTAGCCTTGGATCTTTAGGTCTCTGAATACACATAACCATTATCTCTGGATGAACAACATTTTTTTTTAATGATTCAACTTTTATTACATCTCAATGTTTGCTATTCTTGCTCCTGTATTCTGTACTACACAATCATGATACCTCAATGTTTGTTTGATTTTATCTCTGCTTTTGTGCACCATCAGCCTGTTTATGATCCTGAATGTAGTAAGCCATCTATCATGAGATTTTATCAGAGTTATTTATCTTCATCTAGATTTCTGTATCCTTCTCTTGTCTCATGGTATGGGTCTGAACACAGAGGACTGAATCCATTGCTGGAACTCTTTAACTGTTACAGACGTAATTGGGGATTAAATGTATGCCATTTCTTCTAAGTTCACACCCTGCTTTTGAGAATGTGTCGGCGCCGAAAAATAAATTGTCATCAGGAATACATGCACTGCCACCCACCATACAAAGGGTCATGCCAGCAGTTCTTTCTTTCTGACCTAGAAAATGCCTTTAAAGGCCAACTCCGCCATGACAGGGGCCATCTTGGAAGTTGTTCATGTAATTATTCTTGACCCAGAAATGGGTGAAAAGAGCCATGCAGCCAGAAGCCTTTATTCAGATCAAGATTTGCAGATTGGGATACTCCCGTTCGATTCCCTCTCTCTTTCTTTCAGCTGTCCTTTGAGGGGTGCCATCACAAAGAAGCTAACTGGCGAGCCTCAGGTATTGTGTTGCTGCACGTAGTCACATACTTGGGGGCGCCACATTGCTCCAGCCGCAGAGCTGGCGAGAGAACCCTGAACAAGGGTGGCGATCTGCCGATAATTCTCTGACTTGATGCTGTGGGGTTGACACTGCTGTCGCAAGCAGGCAACATGTAAGGTCGGTATAAAGACAGCAATATATTGACATGAAATGGGGCTCCAATACTTGAATCCCTTTGTTTAAACATGTTTTTCTGAGAGGCAGATCTATGAACAAAAGTGGCTTTAGTAATGATAAGAATCATCCATCAACTTGACATCATCAACAGAAGAACTTGTGTCACATTTTTTTTTTTTGTCAGTTCTGTTGGTACAAACAAAAATCAATACTCCAAATGAATGCAACCATGAGATTATGTCGAATCTTGCAACCACACGAAAAATAATATATTCCTTTCAAACTGATCTCTGTCTGCGGAAACAAAAGATGTTTCCTTGCCAGATGGTGGGCTGCCTCATAAGCAAACCCTTCCTTTGCTGAATATCTGAAATAAACAGACAAACAAAAATGACCTGCAGACAGCAACTGGTCAAGGAATTTGTTCCCATCAACCAAAATTGTGATTTTCTGATAAGAAATTAAACATTGGTTGTTATTTCCCTTTATTCTATGTGAATCGTTTAATAATAATACTTTACAATAATTGTTTTGTGGTAAAGCCTGGGTTCTTATTCCTGTGTAAAAGAGTCACTAACAAAGTTCTTCACTTGTACATAGACACATCACAATTTTTTGAACTTTGAGAGGTTTTACTCCCTTTTTGCCCAGTATGGATACAGGCTTGCAAGAAAGTTTCTTGCATTTTAATTAAAAAAAAAAAAAACTCATGGATTTTTTGAAGTTGAAAGTGCAAAATATCGATATGTAATGTGTGATATTTCTCGCAAGACTTGCGGAAATTTCTATACCTCAAGAAGACTTGGGGTGCCAAGGAGCGCTATACAAACAAAGTACCAAGAGATCCTGAGCCATTGTGGTTTTTGATGGGGTAAAGACTGTGGAGGGAAATCTTGACCAACCAGATGGCATTTTTGCAAGTCTGAATGGTCCTCGTGATAAGTATATGACAAAGCATGATAACCAAAATGGTTTTTATAGACTTTATATTTTACCAACATACTTGGGAACAAGGTGTCACGGGCAATACAATGTGTTCTTTTTTCCCCAACTATGCATTAAATGAGTAATGTGATGTGGTTCTCTAAATTTACCGTACATCAATATCAGTAACTAGAGATGGGAGAAAGTCTCATCCATTACCTAATTTATCACTATCATCAACATTACTTATTGGGTATCATCATATGCTATGATGAAGAAACTATGCATAAAAGCATGCAATGAGAAATTCACAAAACTATAAAACCATTTCTTGTGTGTGCTCAAGATGGCTGCCAGTAAAGAGAAAAAGGGTGTCTTTTGATTTGCTTTGTCATCTAGAGGAGCCATTCCTGCAGATTCCTGGAGGAGGAGCCATTCCTGGAGATTGAGGAGGATTGAACTCTAAGAGCTTCTGTCTCTCATACGCCACAGGCTACAAACAAATTTGTAACAAGTCAGGTGTGGGGAAAAAATCTGTACAACACAAGAAGCCGAAGCACGTTGAAGTTCACCCTAATCACCGGTGGCAGCAAAGGTACGGCTGGGGTGAGGCAGGAGTCGTTGGCCAGGCCCTCCAAACCCTCTCTCTTTCCCCAGTCTCCTATCACCTGGGAGCGTGACCCAGCTTTAACCCTTTGCATGTGGTTGGTCCCTGAAGAGTGGGGTGCCAGGCTGACACAAACACTCCTTGATCTACTACCCGTCGGCAAGATGACAGCTCGACGAATATCGCGAGTCTCTCGACAAGATCCGATGCAGAGCCACTACAGCCAGGCGCTAGGCCCAGTTCTTCAAGTTTTAATGCTACACAATGCAAAGAATGTGTGTATGTATTCACATTCAAGAAATAGTCATGCACAAAATGTGACTTTTAAAAAAAAATGGCCTGAATTCAACCTTTTTTTTCAAAAAAAAAAAAATGGCCTGAACGTGACCTTTTTTTTTATTCAGCAAAAATTATTACTTGTTCTCATGTTGAAAATATCACTTTAAATAATTTCTTTTGGACCCCTTAGAAACACAAGGGCTGTGACTGGCAAGCATTGTCAAATACAATTATCCAGTATCATGTTTCATGCTCCCACAATGTTGCATTTTGAACCAAAATAA
This sequence comes from Diadema setosum, assembly GCF_964275005.1. Lineage (NCBI taxonomy): Eukaryota > Metazoa > Echinodermata > Echinoidea > Diadematoida > Diadematidae > Diadema > Diadema setosum. Next base: position 18,239,035 of record NC_092689.1, read on the forward strand.
TAACATAAGATCTTAAGATACATTGTATGATTGTGAAGTAGAAGCAGATCTTTGGACTTAAATTGTTCAACAAGTTTCCTATGACTAAAAATGAGTCTTAATGAATTTTAATACGAAGTATATTGTTTTAATTAAGTGTTTTCAGGTTAAACAAGATGCTTGCGTTTTATTAATGAAGGTCTGTTTTTAATTGCATTAAGTCCTTGGATCACATAAATGTTACCTAACATAGCCAGAATCACAACTTTAGCAGCATCTTTAAAGGGGAATGAGACCCAATTATACATGCGGATGGAGGGAATGCAGCAATATCAATAAAACACATCAGCAAAGTTTAAGAAAAATCAGACATCTGTTGAAAAGTTACAAATTTTTAAAGTTTTGGTGTTCCCCTCACCAGATGAAAAGACAACTACAGTTCTAAATGTCCTGACTGGAAAAGGATATAAAGAAAATATGAAGAGAATTCCACAAAAAGGGACTCCTTTTTCTTCTTAATGAAAAGTATACATTTGCTTGAATTCTTTCTAGCATACATCAAGGGTAATAATAATATCATTCTTCCTGCTTTCTAAAAGAGGTGAGTCAAGTGCTCTAACATAGATGCTAGAAAAGTTCACTGATGTGTTCTTCTAGTATTGCTGCATTTCTTCAAGCCATATATGTATTTGGGTTTCATTCTCCTGTGCCTTGGTGTGCCTTGAGATAAAATTATTCATTTCTCCAGTGAAGATCACAGTATGGTAGTTTATTAAACCTCAAAACTGCCCAGATTCATATCAAAATAAAAGAGTTATCAGGGAAATGCCTGTGTGTATAATCCATCTCAATGGGTATAAGGAATATATCTAAATCAGCCCTTGAAGACGAACTGATTTTTCTATAACATGTATAACATGCATTTCCTATTCACCTAAGCCCCAAAATAATTGGGACTCGTCTTCAACCGGTTACTGTAAAAGTGAAATTTTTCACTGTATTGAAATTTTAGTGCATTTGTGCATCCAGAATAAAAGCACACATATATTTTTGCTTGCTATATGTTCCAGTAGCTCATGTCTTAACTTCATGGAATTAAAACCTGCAAACTCATCTTAAAAATTGCTCACACAAAAATATCCCCTTAATGTAATCCCCGTAATGTTTGCTTGTCATAACACAGAGAGCTATATTTTCAGGGAGCCTTAGGAGGCTGCATGGGCAGCTCTGATTGTCCCTGTTGCACAAAAGTTGAGATCAAATATTAAGTCAGAATACTCAATTCTGATTGGCTGATGCCCAACTTATATTTCATTTTCTGACTTATGTTTGGTTGCATCTTTTTTTATGAAACACAATCAAGAAATCTTAAAATTCATTAATGAAACAAACTGTCAGACTAATTCAAACTAATCACTGCTGAAGGCCCCATAATTTTTTTTTAATGAATTAGACTCACTGACTGAAAATGATTTTTTTCTTTTAGCTGATTCTTTTAAAAATTTGTCTCATATTTTTTTACCATGACAAAGTTACCCTTTGATACACCTCACGTAGCACCTAAACTGCATTTTGCAAAAGAACGATTTTGAGGTCATAAATAGCAACATTTGTATCGGCTTCAAAAATACCACTTAAGTGGGCAATGATCTTGCCAAGCCCACGAAATATCATTAATTTCTGGGTGACATGTATTGAAAAGCTCTTCCATACATTGTATGATGCCAGAGTTTTTCAAACATGCAATTTCTATACAAAAAACTCTGCATTGAATGCAATGGGTTGCATTCGGCTGGGTATTTATACTGGATTACCCAGGTCATGAATGCATCGATTGTGGCAGATTAAAAGGCAGGATCTCGGCACTTCTTGCCGATAGAGACGCTTCTCACCTCAGTGGGATGCCGGCATTGTTCGTGAAAGACATCTATGGCTATAATCGGGTGAAAATGTACGATATGACAAACAACGTTTGTAACCCAGTTCAATTGTCCAACACTGCAGGTTGTGAGTAGTTCCCAGTACACCTAGTTCCTCTAAATAGATATTTCAAGCTGGGAAAAAATTGAAGTTTGTTGCATTATATTTTTCATTCTGCACTGGTAATGAATGCAATTACTTGTTTTGATAATCTGGTTGGCCTCCTTTCTGTAACAAAATATACCATGTACACATCTACCACCTGTGTGGTGCTCTCATCACAGATCTAATGATGGGCACTGATCATGAACAGTAGGCTGACTCTGTGCTTTGGTATGGGATATCATCTGTGCCTTACTCAATGAAGTATTTTATTGTCACATGACAAGGGTGTCCTTATTAGTTCAACACTGATGACATGGCCAAATAACTTCTGACTTTGTTAATTAGCTGATAGGTTCCATTGACTTTGCTGGAACAAAATATAATTACTTACAAAATTACCTGCAGCTCAAATTTGATTGGATGGGATTGGCTCATTAAGAAGGGAAAAAAGGACAGAAAAAAAAAGAAAATGTTTAAGCAATTTGCTGGTTCACAAATTTTGTTCTAATTAATCCATCACAGATAATTTCATAATCTATTCTCACTTACAAGCCTTCTCTTTTAAAATAAAATTGATATTTGTGTATTCAAATGCTATTATAAATATCTAGTAGGGTCCTAAAAGTTTGTTTGTTTGCTTGTTTGTTTGTTTTTGGTGGCAATCACCATTGTAACAAGTTGGAGTCAAAAGAAGCAAGAAAACATTGCAAAATAGATGCCAGGAAAATGTTTTGATCCCTTTTTCCCTGATGCCAAAATAGGGTTAACTTGGCTGAAACCTTGTACTACATCCAGGACCAGTTAGTGGGCTCTGGTTGAACTCCATCCGACTGGGGCATACTCACATCAGCTTTCCTTCCACACATAACACAAATACCCAAATCTTGGCCTATGGAGCTTGGATTACCACATTCTAGCTCCAAGCTCTAATGCAACCACAAGTCACTGACACGTTGTGTGATGTTTGTCACAAGGCGTGACAACAAGCTATCAAAATGTGAACCCTCGATCAATCATTACCTGCAGGTTTTAACCAAATAGAGGAAAAAATATGAGATGATTCTTTAGCTACCATCCTCTCAAGTATCACTTCAAAATGCAATACCCAGCATACTTTTTCAGGGGTATTCTTTTTGAAGGAGAATTTAAAGCCAAGGAAGGAGGAAAAATGGTTTTGAATGAAAGCAGAAAAAAGAGTTGCAGCTTAGTAAAAAAAAGATAATCAGATTTAGACATGCAATAAGATTGCTGTGATTATGCTAAAAACAGCTTTTCTAAATGACTGCGATAATCATAAGATTTTTGATCCAGTATCCAGTGTATATCTAGTGGATGTGACACCTGTCTAGCATCAGGTGGGTGTTGGTTTGAGTCAAATCCCAGTATGTATGCCATTGATTTCTATCATGGCTGCTTGAATACCAAAATAATAATCAGTCAGTGTTCATCTATGTCAGTGAAGGGCAATTTTGTCAATCAGTTGCAGTAAAAAAATAACTGACTCAGGAATCATTAATTTGAAGATTAAAAAAAACCCTACTTTCTTTAAATACACAAGTTCCCCTGTATTCTGTCAATACAGACTTGATACTATTAAAAAGTATCCATTCAGAATATCTTTATTTGAAGACAGTATTTTCTTTTTAGCCTATATTTAAAGGCTCAAACCTGTTTAATGATAGCATGCTCATTCATTCAAATGAATTAGACCTATACTTGTTTATCGTAAACAGATGAGTTAAAAAGAAAGTAGGTTGGTTATCATCATAGCCCATTAACCCTTTGTGTGCTCTGAGTGCTGCTTGGGCTAAGAAAACCCATAGTATTGTCAGAGATTCCAATTTTCTCAGTAGGCTGTGAGGGAGTAACTGTAAGAGTGTGAAACGACTAAGGAAGGGGGTGCAGGAGGAGGTGTCCCCTCCCATAGTAGCGATCTATTTTACTTGTGCAATTTTGTAATTTGTAATTGTGCAATTTGGTGCATATACCTATAACGTGATTTTACTTGCATAATTATCATTCTCATCTGTTTGTGATAAGAAAGACAGTTTTCAAATAATTAATTTTAAGCATTTTCCCCAAAATTTTCTTCAAGGGTGAATGATTCTTGGTTTGTAGAATGTATAACTGACATGGCTTTAGTAGATGACACAAGTTTAACAGACCAAAGGATTATCTATTTAGAATAGTAAATAGCTGTAATTTGTAAGAAACAGCCATGGAAGCATCCTCTAGACAACATCCTGGGAGGCGTGAGAAAATGAACGCTGTGCGGGTGAGCATGAGTTGGGTTGCTGGGGCGTAAGATTTTGTAGGTCTGCATTAATTGTTCACAATAAGACAGCGCAGCGCAAAATTTTATAGATATTGCTTTCAGATATAATGCTTCAGTGAGAAGAAAATACAGCAGAATATTTCAAAGTGTAAGCTGAATAAAAGGGAACTGACAAGAGTGTGAGTACATCACGAGGTGTTTTGGAAGTGCAATATTACGCTTTTGCCCCACTCTGCTTTGCTGTGAAAAGGCAAAGTGAAATGACAAGTCACATGGGCACTAACTTCGGGCAGTGACTTCACTTTTTGAGCCTGAAAAGTGTGCATTTGCATGAAAAATGAAAGGTGCATAACCACTGAAAGCAATTTAATTTGGTTAATATCTAATATCACTTTTTGAGTGGTCAGCAATGGATACCAGTTTATTTGAGAATGCTGTCACATACAGATTAAGTGTTTGTCCTTCAAAAACAAAATCCACCCCAAAAATAAATAAACTCTAAGAGAAAAAGAGAAAAAATCCGTACAGAACATTCCAAAAATGACAAAATTCCAATACGAAATAAGAAAGAAATTATATTTTGAAATTTTGCATTTCTGCAGAAAACATTTCTCGACCAGTCTTCATAAATATTCAGATGAGCAAGTTGATGATGTCATGCCCTCACAGTTTTTCATGTGTGTTATATATTGAGTTCAGATAAATTGTTATTTCTAGCTTATACAGGTACAAGCATATTTGCATAACAAAATAAGTCAGAGATAACATTTGTTCTTGACTTTGACTTTGACTTGCAAAACTTTATTTTTTTAATGTAAATCAAACATTCTATTGATTTGTCACTGACATTTGTTAGGGGTAATACTATCTTCCCCTGCTTTCTGAAGGTGTTACAAGTCGAGTGCCCTTTCATTATGCCAGAAAATGATAATGAGAAGAACTGTCTTTATATTTCCTTTATATTATTCCACTATATCCACTGACATCACAAACTGTTATAGCCTTCTTATTCAGTGATGATGGCATCTAACCAGATCTTTGAAATTCTTGATTTTGGAATGGAACGTCTGAATTTATTCAAACATTACTGAAGGGTTCTATCAGTACTTCTGCGTTCACTCAATGTACAGATGGTATATTTGGGGTAAATTCCCCTGAAGCATAGATGCAGTCCCTCATCTCACAGCTAATTGCACGAGCATCTTCCGCTCCGACCAAAATGCGACAATCAATGTTCAGTCTGAAGCAAAGCAAAATGGAGCTAAGTGTTGTGAAAGCGAAGTGAAGTGCTCTCAAGAATATGTTTAATTCAGCTTTCTTGATGTGAACGGGGCATGACCACGATAATGAAGGGATGACATGGGAGGATGAACTTGAGATGTTAGCTGCGGTGAAAAATATATTAACCCATTGAGGATGGGCTGATTTTGTTACAATACACATTTCCATAGACACTTGCCAGAGTATACTAGGGACTCGTCCTCAACGGGTTAAAGTTTCTGGAAAAAGGGCCTACTGCGTATGCCCTGTTTTTTTGTTTACTGTTCCAAGCATGTTATTTGGTTTGCATTCCGTGTAGTGGCAATGGTGCAGATACAGCACAGCACAGAACTTGTAGCACACCTGTATGTTACAACCGTTAACACTTTTATTTATCACCCACTAGATTGAAAGCAGATCTGGAAGTCACGTGCATAATATTGCAATTTATCTGCTGTGTGCATTCTCATTACATAACATCTTGTGAAGAGTCATGCAAAGTTACAATGATAACACTCTGACCTGTGATCTTTCTTTATCTGAAGTTTCATGTAGATTTTTGTACAGTTGCTAGGCAACTTTCACAGTAACTTTGTGATATATTTCTAACTTGTCAATATTTCTAACATCATGAAATTTCTAACATCATGAAATTTCTATCCCAGTGAGAATGGCTCTAACATACCCTCAGAGTCATGAGAATTTGCGGATTTTCAAAGCAGCTGCTGCACATTCAGTATATTTAAATACTAAGCATTTATGACACAGACTGTGCCATTGGCAATGAATTCAAAATCATGTTCACTGATGAGAAAGCATCTAAATATAATGTGGTGAATTCTGACAATTAGGTTTCCGGGGAAAAAAAAAATCATCATAATTAGCATTCTGACAGTTTGTATGTTTGTAATTGGCTCCAGTCACTGTTTAACCCGTTGAGGACGGGTTAAACAGTGACCCGAGTATACTCAGGCAGGTGTCTATGGGAAATGCGCATTGTAGCAACATCAGTCCGTCCTCAACGGGTTATTAGATGTATGCATATGGCACGATCATGACGAGCTGTGTGTGAAGTGAAAAGTAACAAAATATTTGTGTGATGAGTGAGTGTGTGTGAGAGTCATGTGTTTGTGTCCAGAAAACTTGTTACATTTCTACAAAGCAACCCAAATATGTGACATCACACACTAATAAGAGTAGAATAATGGTCACTGACAGTACGAAAATTGTATGTGCTGAATTCAAAGTTGACAGACTGTTTAAATAAAATCATTCTAATCTTTATTTGTCTGACAGAACCCCCCTTTTATTGTACTATATTGATCAATGCACAAATATTAGCCACAGCTACTATAAAGGTGTCATTGACAATGGAATACATCAGTGATCATCACATTCACGTTTAAGCTTGTGAGCTCATGCTAAAAGTCTAAATGTTACTAACTTTAGAAAAGTCTCTGTAAAACTGAGAAAAAAAGACAGTCCCTTGTGACTGACATGCAAGACTGTGACCTCAAAGTCATCTCTCCCTCAGGGTTATTCAACTCATATCTCCTGCCCTTGGGGAAAAAACAGCAAGTGGAGATGAACTGTTTGTTAGTGTCTGATGCAAACAGGCATTGTACCGGTAAGTCGTTACAGGTTGAAGGCTTAGTCTTGCTTTCAGACCATCTTTTGTTTCGCTCTGCACAAATCACATCAATGCTCCATCACAATTACATTGCCTCTCTGTTGGGCAAATCATTCCAACCCTACGTGACTATCAAACATAGATAGTGAACTTTGCCTCGAACGGATGGTTTTTGTCATTTGTGTGCAAAGTCTGCTAATTTGAATGATCATAATTCTTTCATTGAGACTAGGTGGCTGGTCATCATGCCAAAATAGATCATGAGGATGTTGGTATCAGTTTAGATAGAAATATGGTGATAAATTGTCTGAATGTTCTGCCTTTGGATTAGACAAATATTGTGTTTTCTGGGATAAAGTGAGGGCTGAGAAGAAAGAGATAAACAACTCGATTCAAGCAAACACCTCAACAGAAAAATCAGCTTTCGTCATTCTGGATCTAGACATGATGGACCTGGTAACAGTATTCCTGCACCTCAAACGTCTTCAGAATCGTCAAGCATCAGTTTTGAAGTCAGCCGTGTTGTACTCATGAAAGGAAGTTTGATTCTTTTAATCAGTCAAGAGACAAAATTTACAGTAGTAATGATGATCATATTCATTTGAAAAAAAAAAAATGAAGTTTTTGTCAAGTCTGTAGCTCCATACAATAAGTGATCACTGTAACAAAGCCAACTCACCTTGTAAAAAATCTTTGGCAAGTCCTGGATGCGTATTTGGTGAACAACAAAGATCTCATAGGCCACATTTATTGCGATTACAGTGATGCCTTGTTCTTTTGTGAACGTTGCGCAAAATGTAAAGATGGCACTCAAAATCCAGAATCTATAGCATCTTTGGATGGCAGTTACATTGTTTTTTTCTGGGCATGGTGGCGGAGATGACAAATTTTGCGCAGTTTCTGGGTTTTCTGAGTTTGTCTGACGATTTAAAGAGCTCATGTAGCAGATAAACGACAGGAGCATGAAAACACAGGCGGTCACGTCGGCTCGGCCGACGACTCCGGCCACCGCCTCTGTATGGATGGGATGCGTAGCAAACAACAGGCCCGAAAATATGACTGCATGATTATTTTTCAGGAATTTCCTAGCGACGCTCACAAACAGGCCAGTCGCCAGGACGTGTAGCAAGACGTTGACAAGGTGGTAGCCGAACGGGTCCAGCTCCCCCACGGCATAGTTGAGACGAAAGGAGAGCACACATAGAGGGCGGTATGACTTGTGCGAGCCGCTGTGCCTGATGGGGGTGCCCCAGAAGTCGTTGGTCAGGAGCTGACTCAGGGGCGTGTCTGGCCTCAGATCCTGGTTCTTGATTATTGCACGTCTGCAGGAAATTGCGAAGTTGGGAAAATAAGATATGAGAAAATTTATTTAAATTTAAATTAAAATTTACTTTTTAGAATTTCTCAAAGAAAAATGCATGACATGTGACAAAATAAAATGATACATCATGTCAGCTTGAATGAATAATAAAATACTATCAACATAGAATATGGCGGTTGATGTATCAAAATTAGGAAATTAAAAAAAAATGCTAGAGAAATATTATCAAACTTACTCAATCACAAGTTTGTTGAGCACATTCTATGTGTCATGAAATGAATGCTTGTGTAGTTGCTTCAATCATGTGTCAGAAGATACAGTACATTTTGCCTTGTGCAAGTTTCGTACCCTCTGTAGACAAGTTTGGTAAAGAATCTGAATTTGAAGTTTTTAGCGACTTCCTTGCCTTGGCACCAATAATTCAAAAGACTGCATAGAAGGAAAAGCTGATATCACTCTGAATATTCTCTTGTTTTCCACCAAAAAAAAAATATCAAAGGACAAAACAAAATAAAATCATCAAAGAATAGAGACATTGAAGACAGAATTCCACATTTTGCTAGAGCAGCACCAATTGCTTAAAAATTACTGGCATATTTATTATCAAACTAAGCACATATTCATAAGTAAACTACACATGTTCAAAGAACACCTGTTAGATTTTGTAATGCTAGCTTCAAGGTTGCATAATTGGCTACTTTCAATCTTTGAATACAACAACAATCAGTACAATTCATTTGGATGAAAAATGTTACAAAAACTGAAAGTAAACCTTTAGGTTTATTTTTTTTTTTAATAACTGTTAGACTATTATCAAGTTGTATCAAATGTCTCCCTCTCTCTCTTTCTCTCTGTCTCTCTCTCTCTCATTTCTCCACCAAGAAACTAAACATTTTGAAAGTATCACAACTATATATCTGAAAAATGGATGCAGTGAAAAAAAAATGTGATTATTCAGAAAAAATGATAATATGGCAAATCTTAACAGAATGATAAGCAATATGAAATACATTACTCCCATTAATAAAGATTCAAAAGATGGTCTTAGTGAGAACCTTCATTATGTGCCACATACGATCTCATGCTGAAATTCTCACTGTCAGTATTGTAGCATGGGGCTATGATTCCAGTTTCATTTCCGCTTCAAGTTTCAGTAAGCTGTTGCTCAGAGTACATTGATACGAATCAAAACAACTTTGCCTATGAGGCATTTTTTTTGTTGTTTCATGTCTTCCAGATGTCAAATGTACACATCACGTGTACACCAACCTGGATGCACATATGACCCTTCCACAGCTGGCAAAAAGTCAACATTTTTTAATAGAAACAAAATTCTTTGATCCTGGTCTATGATGCACAGCTCAGAGTGAGCTGGAGGATGTGTCAACACATGATAAAACTACGCTGTCAGCTGCAGGAGTTGCTTGATTCAACACCCTGCTAAACCTATCGGACACGCCCAGACACACCCAGAGAACATCCCTCCCTCCCTTCAGCATGAGACCTGCCATGATCATTCAAACTCACATTCCTTCCATGGTAAAATTTCCCTATGTTGCTCTATCAGGGATGATGCTGGGGATCTTTGAGTGCTAGATTTTTTTCATCCGAACTGAAAACACATTTGATGTGTAATATTGTGCTTAAATATGTGGCAAAAGTTACCTGTTCTCAGCTGTAAATATCCATAGATTTTTACCAAGGAAGATGTGGTTGAGCATACTATCGACATAAACTTTGTGACATAAATGAATGGACAATCAGGCCCCTGAATAGACTTTGGTCTTTTGCAACACATGAGTTCTTCTCTTTTATTTGTTTGTAGTCAATGCAGACTCTTTTGATTTTCATTCATTCATTCAATTTTTCTCCTGTTTAAAAGCTTATTCAGTTAAATAGCTGTTTTTCAAAGGGGCTGTGATACAGTGTACATTATTCAAACAATGAAAATGATTCTTTTTTTTTATGATACAGTATTTGACTAACTATTTTTTTTCTTCTTTTTATCATCATTATTACTATAATGACTGCACAACGGCTCCTACTAACACAATTCTAACGATACTATCATCATTATTACTATCATTAGTAGTAGTACTACTTTTGTTATCATAATCATGGTATGTGACTTGTCATCCAACATATTAGAGTTGCAATTCAAATGCTAGCCATGAAACATTTGACATAAAATCAATCACATCCCTTGCTTAAATTCTGCCCAGAAAGAGAGTATTTCCATGTCGAGACAGAAACTAAAGAAGGGAGAGGAGGGGGGAAAAGACCAGGTTACGAACAAGATGTGTCAAGCAGACAGCTAAGTGGGAGAGAAAGAGAGCGTTATCTAAGGTTTCGACTTTCAATTTAGCGTAGAACACAAACAAATAAACATTGAAGACGCTGAAGAGGTCGACTCAACGTGGAGCTATGCCAATTATACCAAATCACTCAGTCAAACCATCATGTTACCCCTCACTTTCACTGATTCCACTGCGGGGACAATGGAAAAGCTAACAAAACTAAACAAGTACCCCCGCATACGTGCGCTACGTGTTGGGTAAATGCTGAAAGTGGGGTCAGAAAATTCAGGGGGCCTGAATGTTCGGCCAACACGGAGCATGTTCTGATTACATTTTGACTGAATCTGCTCTCTCATCTGGCTACTCTCTGTCCGACAGGTGTGTTGAGAAACAGTAGAACTCAGATGAATCACAGTCTGTGATCTTTAAGACTCCTTTCCGTAGCTTTTTTTACCAATCCTCGCTGGGAGCAAAAGCTCTGTTCTGTGTCTGCATTTTGTAATATCCCACGGGACACCAGCTAGTGAATATCTTGCGGCAAATACTAGGCAGAGATCATTGTTATGAAATTTAAAATAGAAGATTTACTGATTCTGATATTTTTTTTCTTCCAATTAATGCACAGATTCATAGTGAGTGTCTCAAGCTGTGACTGTCACGTGCATGTATTATCTGGTGTGTCATCATTTTGGAAGTGAACTTGCGTCTGGGGGAAAGAGACAAGCAACGGAGGACCCGAGAGGCAAGCCAGGTTCAAGGATGCAATATTGGTATCTTATTTTCGGCTATGTGAGGCTGGTATTCATTACAGACAGACCTACGTGCAGAGAAACAAGCACGGTTCAGAGAAAGACAGGGATACACAGACAGGTGACTGTTGCTTGATAGATTGATAGCAACTTACAGAAAGAGAGAGAGAGAGAGGGGAGAGATATATGTGCATATATATATATATATATATATACATATATATATATATATAGATATATATGACATCATATATGATATCATATACATGTGTATAGAAATAGAGAGAGAAGGAGAGAGAGAGAGAGATGGGGGGAGGAGGGAGAGAGAAAGTGAGGGGGAGGGGTAGAATGGCTTGAAGAGGAAGTCAGACCATGAAAGGATAGAAGAAAGCACCTCGAAAAATTAGATTTATTGTAGTATTCAGAATGGGAATATCAGGGATGCAAATATCGTCGAGTGATGGATGCCTTCATGTTATCACTTGGGTATCAAGTCGACCCGTCCCCAAAGACAGCAGAATAACGCCCTTCATGTGGTTGGACTTGTGAGTTACGTCCACTTGGCGCGAACATGGACTTACACTGGTAGGCCCATGGTGCAAAGACACTTTCACATTTTTTTTTCTTTGTAGGTAGATCTTTACACAGCAGGTGTATAACCCAGAACACAGAAGTAGCAGTTGATTTTGTGGTACTGAATCTTACAGCGCCAACAATAAGTATTCAGTAGGTTCTACACAATCTGGTGACTATCCTACGAGAGCTGAAAACACAAAGTTTAATGATACACAATGACAATTCATCTCTGCAATCACTTCTATGTAAAATGAGACCAAATAGTGTTGAACAGCAAAATCCACAACTTTGTTTACACGCAGGAAGTGTCATGAGTCCCTTTAAGACCATATCAAAGGGTTCCCTCCTGGTGTATTTTTCCACCTTTTGTGTGTCTCATCTCAAATTTTGCCAACACCTTTTCACATCCGCGCCTGGAAATCACAAAAGCGTGAGCGGACAGTTCCTTTCAAGCCTGATAGCTTGAGAATAAAGTCGGTCAGGCGTGCAGCGCGGCACCAAAAGAAATCGCAGATTTACACCAAAGCGAGTCTTTAGCAGCACAGCCAGGGCACAAAAGATCTGACCGCAGGCCGCAGCAAGAGACGAATTGCCAGACCATTGGCAGAAGGGGCTGGGTCTGCACCTCAGTACACGTCTTGGACCACAATACCACAATTTATTGAGAAGCCTTGCAAATTCTCAAGCTCTTGATACATCAGCAGCAAAGACTAGAGGAGAATGTAAACCCCAACGACAACAAAAACCGAAGACTTCCTGGGAGCAGACCTCATGACATTTTAATATCCACTTTTGAGGCTTGCCCAGTATCTGATGAAGACATCCCCTCTCTGAGATGCTAATTTTGCTCCTCTATATACCCTCTCTCAGACTAGAATTACCAGGAGAGAATACTGATTAGCTCAGCTGGCAGGGTGCTCCTCCTGTCTGTCCATCACAAAGCTTTTTTTTTCTTCTTTCTCTCTTTTTTTCCCCTGTTTCTCTGAATCATAATGTTCTTTGCAATGGCTAGCCTGTCATCCTGGCTACATTCAACCCATCTTCTCTTAAACAGCCATCATTTCTATGCAGTTGTCAACACACTGGAACCTTTTTCTATCACAGTTTATATGGAGGTCTACATAAAATAATGTATGTGCTGTGAAAATATCAAATTGATTTCTGTCGGCTAAAGTGACCTCAAAACCTGTGCGGGTTTGGTGGAAGGAGAGTTTGCCCTATAAGTTATAATCAAAGCAAAGTTAGTTTGACTGCACACAGTGAGATAAATGATATAAAACACCAAAGACATTAACACCAAATGTGAGGAAAGATAGTCATGAATTTTTAATTGCTACACAGATTCAGGGGAAAAAAAGACTTTCTGAACAACAACAAAAAAGTGAGCTAGCTTGCTTTGACATCCAATAGGGCGTTACATTCCATAAATTGTAAACAAGCTTTCGTACAATTCATATGGTCTTGCTGAATTTTTACTGATCCAAATAAAAGTTATTACTCTACTGCTTTCATCAATAACAATTTTCCCTAGGGAAATTATTCCCCTGTAAAGTTGAGGGGGTGGTAGGAATTGACATATCACAGCGGAAAAGTTTCTTCCAAGACATCATCGCTGAATGTGACACAGAGGAGGGGAGAAAAATAGCCCTTAGCGTGATTTAGGTGCTCTATTCATCAGCAGGGGAGAACCTTTCCACTGACCAATACAAGTTGCGAGGTAATCACGCTGTTTGACTTACTCGATGCACATTTATGGTTTCTGATCCCAGGTTTAAGATGATTTAAGATGATTCCCCCACTTTCCTCAGACAATGATGCTGTCATTGCACATTAGCTGTATACGAAGGACAGTCACCACATGGATGTTCACATAGGAGAGGACCACATCAAATGACCTCAGTGCATCCTAACCACAACGGGAATTTCTCAATGAGTGTTAACGCCTCCTTAAATGGTTGTATTCAGATTTGGTTAATTGAAATGAAAAATCCAACAAGAAAGTGACATATCTAGAAAACATCTACTGAACCCTGCTAGATGGGTATTGCAGAATTAGTGACACTTGGAGGAACTAATTTAGTCGAGCAAACACCATGTTTGCATTCAATGTTTTGAGGATTCACACTCGGGACTGATCAAGGAAAAAAACAGCAATGATAAATCAAACTGTTAGAATATCAATAGACGGCATGAGAGGGACTACATAATGAACAAGCAAGTGATTGACTCATAGGAAATAGTGGATATAAATAAAAAGTTTGATTAATCAACTGATAGAATCAAATATGAAGGGAAATTAGTGCATAATTCTTCCTGGTTTTTAGTGATCCTGATTAAATGCTATGTATTAGATGAACAGGGAAAACAAATCATCCTCAATTTTCTTTATTTCTTGGATTTCTGACAGAAATCACATATTCGAGAGGCATGCTAATTTTTCTATGGAAATATACAGTGCTCTGACATTTTGTTATATCTTTACAATCACTGATATGCAACAATGATTCATGACATTACTTTGTGGAGAAGCAACTTTATCAGTGAGTACTACAAATAATCTCAAGTTTATCTCACAAGAAAACCCTTGTAAAGCATTTTTGTCTTGATAATCATAACAAATTCAGAGTTACGAAACTAATTCTTTATATATGTTAAGTTTGCAAAAATTACGGAGTTATGAAACCATAAGTTTTTTTATTTGTTGAGTTTGCAAAAAAAAAATTGAAGTTACGAAACAAGCAAATTTGGGGGTCGTACAGGAGATAGTGCTACGATTTATGCAGCGTTTTCAATGGCCACGGATGACGGTAATTTACGATCGGCCGCATCTCTCCTCCAAACAAGCAAAAGGAAAAGAATAGAATCCTGAAAGAAGAGAATCATAGTGTGACTTTTATGGTCACCCGAGATGAAGTGCAGAGTGAGACCGATCTAAACTGTTGTGGCGCTGGGAAGGGAAAATCCTGATAAAAAACTCAAACAAATGTCATCCTGATTTACGTCCTCTTGGTACCATCTGTTATTTCGTTTACCCACGACTGTACTTGATAATGGGCCTATGAAGAATGTGTGGAACCGGCTGGAAATATGTCAATTGCTCTGAAGCATGTATGTGCTAGAATGACATCTCTTGTAAAAACTACATCTGACAGGTAATGTTTTCGTAACTCGCATAAGTCATTCACATGTATTCACTGTGAGTGCTTTGTGGAAGGAGGTTTGAACTTAAGTCACCATGGTTACATAGAAATAAAACTGAATACAGGAGATGTAAATGTTAAGGTGATTTTATAATAATGGATGGAGCGAGTGACCCACCTATAAAAAAAGGTGGTCCACATCAAATAAAACCTTGAAAGTGAAGTTTCTTTGATGAAGATAAATCTAAAATATCTTTCAGTAATGCACAAACTATTCAAATATATTGACTAGAGGTATGGTTACACAGCAATGCTTTCATGTGCTGAATTTCACTCTTATATATGTGCAGGTCTTTTTTTTTTCTTGAATATTTTTCTTTCTTGATATGCAGCTGTATATACATTGACGGTTGTGTCTCGATAATGTTGAAATTCATTGTTTAATGAATCAGTTATAACTATCAAATGTGAGAGCACATTGTTTTGGAGTGACATGGCAAGAATAATGACCTCACTCCTTGCATTTTTCATATAGTCTAACTCCTCTGATTTGGCACACCCTCTTTCCTTCAGGAAAGAGCAGTTTACTAGCAGGTTTGTTCTCTATAATGGTACCCTTTTGTAAGCTTTTGAATAATATTTATATTCATCAACTTTCGTCAGAGAAGCATGCTTCCAAAACTGCAGCTGTGATATATGCACCCCATCACAGTTACACTAAAAACAAAAGCAACATGAATGTAATGACATAAAATTAAACACAAACACTGAACTAGGGCTTTCTATAGTTCAGTAGGTAGAGCACCGGGCTAGCATCCGTAGGTCTCGGGTTCGAATCCTGATGGAATCCCATTTTCTTTGCTCATTTTTCCACTAATAAATTATATTCATTTCTGGTCAGTTTTCTTCTGTTTACATTTGTAACATAAAATTAAGGCATTTTAACTGAACAATATCAGTGTCCAATTGGTAAGTATTACTGCTGATGTTGTCAAAGACCTGTGATTTCTACCATTTATACTCATACCTCTTTGGGAAATATTTATCAAATTTCTTGTCGAATTTTTACAAACACATTTAGTCATTGTCCAGTCAACATTGAAAATCAAATTGAATGGAATTTTTCTTTTAGATAGTGAATTTGAACATGCCATATCATATGTAAGGTCACTTTTAGCCCAAGGACTGTCTTCTTTCCAAGATTTCCAACAACGATGTCTCAATGAGGCCTTTATGATGTCAGTCAGTTTTTGACGGACTAACTTTGAAGCATCATTTCAGGATACTGCATATTGAGGTGATGATTCCACTCTCATCTCATACCTGATCTCACACAAGGGATGGGGTGGGGGGGGGGGATGAATCGACCACCTTTCGGATGTTGAATCTTGTCCCCAAAGGACAGAAGAATATATCAGTGTGAACGGAGAAAGGACGGCACCAATTACTGAACTCTGAACCAACTTGACATTCCCTAGCGTGCCATTCACGTTCATCACACAACAGACACGAGGAACAGTGGTTGGTTGGGTACATCCCTGGGAAGATGAGAGATAAGGAGGGGGGTTAGGGAGGGGCAGGGGGAAGGGGAGGAGCTGGGAGAGAGACAAGAACTTGGGGGTTACCCTGAGACAAGGACAGATGCCTGCCTACGTGCATGATGACACTGTGTTGTGCTGCGTTTCGAAATAAATCACATTCGAATCGCTCTTGAGGAAGCTTCATTCAACCATGACCATTCACTGTCTGACTGACTGACTCCATCACAGATATCAGTGAAGAAACATGTCAGAGAAAAAAAAAAGGTAAGAGGAAGAAGAATGACAACATTGACAAATGGCTCTATAACACTCATGGTTCCATGTAGGCTAGCGTAGCCTCCTTCCCTTTCTTGTCAGACAAAAGTTCACCATGTTATGAAAATCTCCCCCTTGAACACAAACAATTGCCACACAGATTGAAAAGATCCACATGAAAAGTTGAAAGCTGGCATCATGTCTGGAAATGACATATTGTCTTGTATTTCTCTGTTTTTTTCTTGTTATGTATGTTTTTATTTAATTGCTTTGCTTTGCTACTCTCACAATGAACATTGTTTGCCACTGATGCATATACTATTTCAAGTGTAGAAGTAAAATTCATGGCCATTTCATTCTTATCCTATCTGAAAATGTCATATCTTATATCAAATCTCTCTCATCATATGTTTGTAAAGTCTCTGTTGTGGACTTCCATGTTCCTTCATGCACATGAATTATGTCAAGGATTCCACAACATGTGTATGTAAGTCACATTATGAGGAGATAAGAGCAATTTGACATATTTGCTTAGTCAAATTTCAATCACATTGTCGGTAAACATAAATAATAAACTCAGGACAAGATTGTGACATAGTAATACTTTACCACTTGCCACACTGGCACAAAAATAATGTCATACATGATTTGGACAAGATGAAATTAATCTATGTAAAACTGTACTGATGAAGTGCTTTATTTGTAAGTAATTCATCTATTGCCATTCATTTTCTTTAATGCTAGAATCAATGTGAGACTGTAAGAAAAATGAAAGCTGAAATATCTGAGATAAAAGCAGAACTATTCATAAATAGTGAGAAGTAATGTTCAAAGAAGGGCTCGACAGTAGCGGTGACCCGCTGGTTCAGGGCCACTAAGAATTGGTGTCGGGCCATCAAATTTTCAGAGAGATTTTCTTTTGGTAGCCCAATTGATCAGCTCGACTTCAAAACAAAATTTATATTTCCCTTTATTTTAGGCCACTACATTTCTTTTTTGGGCGACCAAAATCTAAAATACAAAGACTTTAGTGGCCCCCTAGTTGGGTCACCAGAGCAAAATCAGAGAAATTAGTGTTGAGCCCTGCATAAAGTAATACCATACTATTATAATGTGCATAGAACTTCTGGCCTCTGTAAAAACAGAACTGTGAAAATTGTCACAACTAAATATGTGAAATAAATGCTCAAAAACCTATAAAGTTATTATCACCTTTTGCAAGAGCAGCCTGATCACACTCCAAGACAACAACAACAACAACAACAACAACAACAACAACAACAACAACAACAACAACAACAACAACAACAACAACAACAACAACAACAACAACAACAACAACAACAACAACAACAACAACAACAACAACAACAACAACAACAACAACAACAACAACAACAACAACAACAACAATGAAATATATGATAGCCTAACACAGCAGGGCCTGGATTTAAGACTAGAACTACTGAGAGTCGAATTCAATATCTTCTATGAAAAAAACAAAGACAAAAGAATCCGTGTATTATTCATCACACTGATGTAAAATATTTCAATCAGACTAGAAAAAAAAAGAAAAACTGAAATATGGCTAGTGTAGAATGATTTAATACTTTTACTTTTTGCTGAGGGTTCCAAACAACACATGTATCATATCAAAAAACAAAGTCCAGTACAGAAAGTTAAAAAATGATAGTTATGATCATGTCCTTGAATCGTACACCCCCTGAATATAAGGTAATACATCCAGTATCACATCCACACATCGTAAAAAACCCTGCATCAGGAAGGGCCCATTGGGGAATTATGGGTGTAATTGAACAGTTCCCTGAGACATTTATTACATTTCTCTCTACCCCTTTGGGAGATATAATGGCAAATAGTGTAGGCTCTTCACTTCTTTAAAGAAAATATAACAGGAATATATATCCCATAATGAATACAACATGTCCCTTTTTAAAAAAATTTGTCAGTCAAGATCAAGCGCTCTCCAGCACCGTCCTGAAGACTTGCATGGGAGAGTTCCTTCGGCCATGACTTTGAGTCCACATCCCCCAGGGATCATCCTGGAATGTTTTAACTTTCTTTTGAGGCAGAGTTCCCCTCCAGTACCCAAGGGACGTTAGCCATGAGGCCCATGATAAAAGACAACGTGGCGAATTTAACACAGAGCATTCACGAAAAATCATGTAGTTCATTGTTTCTGACCTTCAATACGCTGATCAAATTTGTCAGTGATTCCCTTCCATCATGTTATCAATCAAGTCAGTTCCCAATCACTTAAGTTCATAAATTTATTCACTCTAGATTCAATCTTAAGGTTCTATGCAAACTTTTTTGCTTACGCATTGATTAAATTTTGCCAATTTTGTAAGTAAAAAAAGAAAAGTAAAAGCAGCTAAACTATTTCACATCTAATAAGAAGTACATGAACACGCTAAAATGCATTTTCCTGGTTCTATGCAAACATTTTTTTTGTTACACGCTGATGAAATTTTGCCAATTTTGTAAGTAAAAAAAAAGTAAAAGCAGCAAAACTATTTCACATCTAATCAGAAGTACATGAGCACACTAAAATGCATTTTTTTTGGCTCCCATTTTTTCAATGTAGTCCAAACCAGAAAACAAACTCTGACATAAACTCTATCACTTAATAGAATTTTTTTTCTCAATGTCTAAACATTTTGACTTGTGGCTTGATTTTAAACATCACCAATAAATTCTTTACTACAAGCACCATCATGGGTGCATGTGATTGGAAAAAAGAAAATGTTGGCCTGATGATGAGAAGTAGAAATCCATCCCAACATCACGTAGACACGTCTTCATTTCTCTAGAGACACGTGTTTGCGTTTTCCCCTTGCGGGCATAAAATGCAAATTATGGTTGAGTGGTGGCAGGATCAAGCCATTTTAGTCATGACAGTATGCTTGGGGGGAAATAAAAAATTTTGAAGAAAAATGTTACTGAAGCGGTTGGATATGTTATCTGTGGATGTTTCCCAAATTGTGGCCTGCCTCTTTTACAAAAATCACACTTACTGTTGACAAAAAAGAGACACATAATTGCTACATAATTTCAGCTGTTTCTCTATACACGTAAAAATCTCTCTGACTGAACTACAAACAACATATTTTCATTGCAAATCTCTATGGTAAAAAAAAAAACAGTCAAGGTTACCCCAAAAAGGAATCAAAATTCATAAATGTAAAGTTGGGCATTCTTTCAAATTGTTATATTGGATGGTAAATTGTTCTGTGGTGACATACTTAAATGTAAATCATACAATCATGACTGTTCAAATCTCCTTTCATCTTTCAAAGTCAATTTCATAATCAACCCTAAGTGATTACTAGGGAAGTACTTGCCTTTCTGGACTTGCTGAGCAAACATTCTCCCAGATGATTCTCCAAGAAACTATTACATTTACTCAATCTACATCAGGGTGGGGACCATTAGACGGATATTCCACAATTTGCAATGCTTTCCTCGTTGTGAGTGAATGAATTTCCCAACGGATTTCCCAAGTTCAAAAGTAATTGCTCCAACACATTTCAGTTCTGTCCCCGCTGTTTATGAAGGCGTCATTTGATAGGCCGTGACACAATGGATTGGTTTTTAACAAAACAAGACATCAGAGCGTGCATTTTGGGAGGGAAGAGGACGAAATAACAGAGAAAGAAAAAACAACAACAGAAGTTACAGCCGGAGGCAAATTCTGAGCTGTCCCTGAGAGTTAGTGATCTTGTCGCGTCTTGATTCACGGCTGGGTTGGAAGACTTTCAGGCATGCATCAAACCAGCCATAAGCATACCAAAGTCATTGTCTCCTTCATCTACTACATTTCTCCTCCACATCATGCCGGAAGAACGCTTTGTCTCAGGGCACGGGATGGCATCCCAAACGTACTGGCACCGGGCTCGAATTTCACATCCTAAATATGCCGAGACAGCACTATTTTCTGAAGTAATCTTTTTTTCTTTTAAAGAGTGAAGACAGACTAGGGCAGAAATGCAGTTTAGGGGTGGACAAAGGGGTCAGGAATATTTACATGATGTATATATTCATCCCCTCTGGTGATCAAAAATGTAAGCTGATACTAAATACACTTTAAAAATTGTTATGCATTTCTTAAATACACATTTCATCATCACAACTTCCATAATGAGAAGAGCACTTGAAATTCAAAATTGTCATCTCCTCCCTTTAGGCCTCCTCCCCTCCCCCCTTTCTCTTCTTCAACTTCTGAGGGGTGTCATTTCAAATGTTGCATCAAATGTCCGTTCTTGGATGATTGGAAATGACATGTTACAGCCTGCAACTGAAAATATTGATCCAACTCTGCTGGGTAGAAGCTAAACTAATTTGGAGCAAAAATTAATCTCGCTACAGAGGGCTTTGTATGAATGCCCTTCTTGAATATCACAAACATACGCACTCTACTATGTTTTTAAGGCACTTGAATCTCTCTGTAATACAATAGCTATGCTTTATGAATTTCCTTGTAGCTTTCTCACGCATCACATACATGCACCTAGGAAAAACACAGCTTTATTTAAAAAAACAAAAACAAAAACCTGATAAGTATTGGCCGTTACATTTATTGCTCAGCATTCAACCACGCTGAAGTGACAACTCAACTATATTCAAGCCTTCATCTTGGTCTGTAAACTCTGCAGAAATCTCCTAGTACGTGTACCTTTTCATCCTGTCTATACCACTACAATCTACTAAAGATACAATTTAATATAGCAGCACACGTGCAGCAGCCATGCATGATTCTGGATCACAAATGCTGCCTCGCTTATAGCATTCCATGGTAATGATGATTTATCTCTGCGAATGTGATACCGGCAACGGAATACTAAAAGCACCCATCACAATCCAGTTTAGACTGGAAGTGCAAACGTGTTCCCTCACTTCTAGCTGCATGAGCTCTCTACAGGGGACAAATTCCTGGAAGGAATAAAGAGAACTCATCAAATGACAGAGCATATACAGCTCCTCCCCTTGAATCAAAATGTTGTCTCATCGATAAAGTGAGTTTATGTGATTAAAAAAACAGAAAAAAGGTATTTTTGTTCATTTGACCGATTTCCTGTGGCACTGTAGACATCACCATTGACATGGAACAAACAGTAATCGTCATATTTTTTTTTTTCCACCGCTAAATGTGAAACATAGTGTAAAGAAGTGATATTCGTGTGACATGAATGACATCTAATGACCTTGGAAGCGATTACTGCAGAAAAAATGTCCACAGAACATACGTGACAATGCATGCAGTCTATTAAAAGCAGGCATAACATGACTCTTTTACAGCTCAAAGATAGTTTTGATACATCATGTAACTTCACAATGATGGCAAATAATTGTCTATTTAATAGCAATGTTTACAAAAAGTGACTATCACAATCTTTCCCCTGCACTCCTGCAGGTGCACCAACCATCCCAAGGTCAAAGAGAGCATACCGTTTCTGGTTCAATGGTAAAGTATATTTGATTACAAGGTTCACTTTTATTTTCCAATGTAGTCCTACTTGGGTCTGATCATGATGATAACTTGCTATGATTTCTCTGAGCATCTTAACCCATCGCTTGCAAGAACCTGGTGTGTTGTGCATTTTTCCTACAGAATTATGCTTGAATTATATGCAGAGGGTTAAGGTGTTACATGAGTGCACCTGCAAACTTTCTTGTATGCCATCATGCATGACTCAGGCCAAGATGGGGACAACACTTAACCAGTTGAGGATGGACTGATTTTGCTACAACACACATTTCCCATGGACACATGCACGGGTATACTCGGGGACTCACCCTCAATGGGTTAAAAGTGTTCATAATGCAGGTACATTGCTGTTACAGAAGTGCTGTCACCAAAAAATCTTACATGAAATTGAATGATAAACTACCTGGAATGCCTTATCATAAGTACTACTCACAAGACACACTAATTACATGAAAAAAAAAACAAACATAGAGAATGGTTTGTGCATGCCACTAATTACCCCCCCCCCCAAAAAAAACAAAACAAAAACAAACAAACAAATCTGTGTGACATAGTTTTCGCATGATCGCGCTTCACCTCTGAGCACCTGCTCATCTTGCTCATGACCAATTCCTTGTAAACTGTGTCAAATCTTTCTTCTGTCATAATGTCTCATCCCATTAACCCATTCCCCACGTAAACCTCTGGGATCCTGCACTACGTCTATGAGATTTTGATAATCTTATAGGAAACCGGTTACACAGGCATGAGAGACCCAGTGCAGACACCGGTACGGATAACTTCTGTCATTTTGAAAAGAAACATGTTGAACTACTGCAAAGCAAGAAATTTTCATGAATTGCCACTGGCATTCAGTGCAAATAGTGCAGACAAGAACTTTCACTTTCATTTCATTTCGTAAATCTTGGCTCTTGCGAAATTAAAATGCATGCGAAAATTTCTGGTTTTCCACACTGATCTGGCTTAATGTCAGGACCTACTGTCTATAACTTTGATATCTTTGCAGTATTTACATACTTCCCTATCTGGTCTTGACGAGATTCATATTCCCCTATTCTGCAAAGACATCATTAATTCAGAACTGTTGGATATATTCAACTACATTTTTCAAAATGCATACTCTTGAACAGCAAACACTATTGGGTTTCAATAACTTTTCAATTATGTATACTGTTCAATTTCTTTCTACAGGGCATTCCCGCTACAATGAACACAGTTATAACTAAATTTATTTACGACGAAGTAAGTATTCAGGTCCCACTATTATCATCATGGTGCAAAATTCCTTTTGTTTATATTGAAATTTCAGTATAACAAAAGAAATCTGCCGGTCACAAGGACTTTTATTGGTTACAATGGGAGCCACTTGTACTGAAATGTTTTTTTTTTATATTCTGTTTTCACCTTATTTGTCTGGAAGTAATATTTGAAAGTTGATATTATGGAGTCATATCAGATTTTTTTACTCTACATTCAGACAAGCACACAGAAACTCAACAAGTCGTTCTGCATAGAATGTGAGTGATATATTATAGTCTTAGCATGAGGTAGGTCAGAAGGAATGACAATGGATATTGAAGTAATCATCAGTGCCTCACAAAATGAAAAAAAAAATTGAAAACTGATCACTCCGGAACATTCATTGTACCACACAAGGTGCGGTAATGGCAGCACAGATTGGTCCATGCAGGAACAGCCATCACATTGTCAACACCAGTTGTTTTGTTATACAGTAGCAATATTAATGACGAATACCAACAAGCAAATGATACCCCAAATTCATACTGTCTGCAATGAGACCCCAGTTCTGCATCAAGGCGGTCGATCATGTTTCCCCCATGCATTCTGGCGTGTTCTGTTTGGCTCAGATTGGATTAGCATACGAGACCCATGTCACCACACAGGCCTAAACATTGTCAAATCAGTGAGGTACTCAGAGCCATCTAATGGTATCTTTCCGGATCCCGGATCATTCATGGGAAGGGTTGATTTCATCGAGGTTTGAATTGAGTTGCATAAATAAAATGTCCCCCAAAGAGTTAAAACTCTTGTGATTGTCGATGGTACAGTGTAAACCAATAGGTTTCACGTCACTGCTCATGAAATTTGGAGGCTACAGCAGACGTGAAATATTGGGTCAAGCAGTCCAGATATCTTGGGAAATCCTGACGGGGGTCGCTAATACCCATGTTAGATGAAATGCCTGCAACGCTATGACAGCAGAAAAGAGAGCAACAATTCTGGTTTCTCAGAGTTCAAAAATAGTACGAAGAGAATCCTTCATGACATTGGAAAAGGAGAGGGCATAAGAAGTTGCCTGACTTCAAGGCAAATCTCAACTTCTCTAAAACTTCTCCTTCCTATATTATTAAGTCAGCAAATATTTCAACATGCATGAGATTTTTCTGAAGATGTTCCCAGCATTCTGGTATCTAGGATATTGAGGGCATAAGGTCCACAGCCCAAAAGCTGAGGAATCAGCATGTCAAACATTTCCTACAGGCTCCTGGACGAAAAAAAAAAATCAACACCGGTTGGAAGCGAGGTAAAAGTCTTGTAGAAAGTGAGGAAGAGCAAGTTTGGTAGAGGAACAAGAGTGTCTGAGAATGTGTCCTCATGCTGTGTTTCTGAGAATACAGGACAAAGGGATACAATAAATGGCATCATCAATGCATATTTGGAAACAGCAACAAAGGCTGAAAATACCCTACCAGTCAAAAATGTAGCCAACATTCAGCAATATCTGGATTGCAAATCTCAAGAAAAAAAAGACACTCAGTAAGATCAAAAGGAAAGGAAAAGTAAGATATAATGGATGGAGAGAAGGAAAGAAAGACAGATGGACAGACAGGTAGAAAAGAGGTCAGTATGACTCATTTACAAAAATAGAATATATATATATATATATCTTTGTTAAAACCTTCTAGGCGGGTAGTGACTGAAACTTCAGGTCCCATTTCACAAACTCTTGAGGTTTCCCATCTGAATGAGTGTGCTTCTCCGTTTTGACAGTGAAAATTACACCAATGACAGACATGCGGACGTCAAAACAATGGACAAAGAGCTGCTCTACGAGCACAGATCCAAGAGCTCCCACCATACTTTGTTTACTCCGAGAAGTATTGCTGAATTCTTCATGGCAAATAAAGCTATTAGAAGGAATCCTTCAAGAATCCTGGTTTCATAAAATGATAACATTTCATATTGAATGTTTTGGAGTATTTTCCGAATCACAATCTTATGTTTTCCGTTGTAAGCTTATCCTGACACGTGAAAAGGCGGTGAGAAAATTGCTTTATTTCTTCAACAGACAGAGTTTTGTTAAAAAGTGCCTTCGCATGGATTCATACACATTTATTTCAGAGAGTATTCTTATCTGGGCATTCCAGACTCCTTGGTGATTTGATCATTTTCCTCTGTGCACACCTCAAAAGAAACACTCCCTCAGCTACAAGTCCAAGTACTTGCTATATTTAGATCCGCTTCAAAATGAGATGATGTGGCATAATTGATACTTTTCTCAGGCCAGCGTTGTTCTTACAATAAACTTAATTTATTACCCAGTTTCCTGGAATAAATGATCAGCAATAATTGCAATAAGCAATATAATGCAGTAAAGCAATGTATTTTATAATCACAACATCCATGATTATACTATAAAGCTTAAAATGCTGGGGAAAACAAATGGAGCATATAGTTTCCTGGCAAAGGGAAATATTGTGGTTGTCTTGTTCCCAAATAAGAGCCTTAAATCCACCATAGTTAAAAAGGGAACAGGTGCCAAGTTTTGGCACAATAACTAAATCTTCAGCAAAAATAATATAAAAAAAGAATAGAGAATCTATCATACATGAAGCAAATATCATAGGCAATATGAATTTCAAAAGATTACACCCCTTCTTAAAACCCTGCTTCAAATGGATATCTGAGGATATCAATGGACGAAAACAACAGAGATGACTATACTTTTTTTTTATTAACAGTATGAAAAAAAAGTTTTTGTTTTGCTGCATGGTTTCTATGTCACCAGGATTCAGAAATGAATAGGCCATATTCATTAGCAAGGATATGCAACTCTATCAACATGTATTCTACATTTGGCTTTGTTTGTTCTTACCCCTTTTTCTGTGAACTATGTTACTGCATCATTGCCATCTGACACAAACATGTTGGCAGAATTGTGTCTGGCATGATATGATATGGGAACTCAGTGACATTATGTCAATGAGGTGGGCCCTTGAGTTTGGGGGACTGCTCAAAAATTCTATACAAATTTTGTTCCTTGTGAATCTTGCACATAAAGGCCTACACACTCGTGCATGCAAAAGCTGACACATAGCCAAGTAAAAACAGAAAAGAAAAAAGAAATGATTGAAGAGACACAACAATCGAGCAGCTGGTTGACTTCAAAAAGAAGCCTCAGAATGATTGATCAACGGATACTAGCAGGGACGACCTGTTGGTTCTCAAACAAAACTGTCTCCCATGCATATTTTATAGACACCATTATCATGAAGATTGTGATTGGCATGTGTCACATGCAAAGGTCACCTAGAAGTTTTATTCATCAAAAAATGCAAACACTGGTATTTAAAAAAATGACAAGTGCAGGACATGATGCATCGACATCAGAGTATGAGAGTATGGCATATTACTGGATTTCTTAACCCATTCCATATGGGAAGTGGATACACTACATGTGAAAAGGAAATGAAACCCAAATAAACAAGTAGATTGAGTGAATGCCACAATATTAAACACATCAGCAAAGTTTTAGGAAAATTGGGCAATTCACTGAAAAGTTAGCGATGCAGCCATAGCTGGATGAAAAGACTACTACTACAGTTTGTGACAACATGTGTGTACAACAATATAAAGAAAATACAAAGAGAATTATACACAGTTTCACTTTTTTATGAAAAGTACACATTTTTTGACCTCTTACTGACTTATTGTATGTAAAAGGGTAATACCATTCCCCTGCTTACTGAAAGAGTTGAGTCAAATGCTCTTTCATTATGCTACAGAAAAGTGCAAATATATTGATCTTTTTCTTCATATTTTCTTTATATCATTGTCTGTTAGTGACCGAATATGTTACCATTCTGTGCACATGTGAAATCTAGATGAGGGAATATTACCGCAAGGTAATTTCCACACATGTTACCAACCATGTTAAACAAGCTGAAGCGTATATATAGCAAAAATGGGTTTATGGAAGACTGAATCGCAACTAAGGTGGTCTCACCCATTCCCACAGGATCTATTTGTATCTGTTATGTATTAATCATGACAGACATCATGCAAAATTAGTCATATGTAAATTATACTACCACCATTCAGAGCAACAGTAGTGATACTGACAGTATGCGGGGACAAGAATGATTTTCAAAAATGATAAAAGAATAGAAGAAAAAGAGGAACAAGAAGAAGAGATGAATGTTGTCTGAGTCAAGAAGACAAAAGGGAATTCTGAGACGAAGAAACATATGGGTTCTTTGTTTGCAAAAGACGGCGCTTCTGAACAGATATCATCCATCATGAGCTACAAACGGACAAATGTCCTTTCCTACAGAGACCAATTATTTAACCATCCGTCTGAAGAGATCCTTAAATGGAGCCAGCGGGAAGAAGGAGCTCCATCAGACCCATTATCAGGTCCAGCCTCCCGTGGCGACACTTTTGAATACCAGCTGGGACTGGACACATAAAACTCTGTGCATCATAAAAACAAGTTGGTAGATATTTAACTCTCTCTCACACTATTTAACAGTCATCTTAAACGTCATTCAGAGTAAATAAGGGGGCAATAAGGACTTCTCACTCAAAGTTTGAGGGCTCATTGCAGAGCAATCATTTCCTTCATCATTAGAGCAAGTTGCGTATTCTTTACTGCAGTGTCATAGAAATAGGTGAGGAGGGTTCCCGAAACAAGAATGGCAATTGATCATGTCTAAAACTGGAAACTCTGACAGTCATCTTTAACAGCCCGGTTGGGTGCAGTTACACGCGATATGTTTTACTCCTGAGCGTTGTTTGCTTTGATAATCTGCCGGTGACCGAATCACATAGGGATACTTTTATGTGATTTGGCCCACTGCCAGCAAAAAGTGCCCATGAAAAACATAAGGAAAAACAATATTTTTGTTGTACAGCTATAAATAAATGCAACTCATTTTAAACGGCAAGTGATGTATTAAGAGATTTTTGCACTGTATCCCACTGGGTACGCTACAGCAAGTTCCAATCTTAAAATGCTGGAAAATGTTGAAAAAGATCATTGGTCCTTTCCTCACAAATTTTTCCCTTACACCTGATTATATATTCCCTCCAATTCCTAAAAAAAAAGTCTTTCCAGAATTTAGACATCACAGGAATAAATCCTCCATCAGCAACAAGTATAAGCTTACAAGCGTTGGAAAGTAGTGACAAAAAAAAAAAAGGTGAAATGGCTCTCCATCTTGTACTCTTACTCATCGCTTGGGAACGACAAGGCTTGTCTGTGTGATTTTATTACAATACATATTGCTGAATATCTAAGCTTGAACAAGTCTTGAAGCCCAAGGCACGGCTTTGACAAAAATTCAATAAGAAAAACAAAAACAACATTTTGAGGAATGTTGCTACATGTATGTAGCTTGTATGGCTAGGAGAAAAGAAAAAATATGCAAAATAACAAATTTTTTGCTTATTACATGGATACAGGAAATACGAGTATTAAATGAAGGAAAGATATTATTAAAACTCGCACCTGAATACGAGTATTAGTTCACAGAACTGGCAATCATAAATGAACGTTATTATGTTTTGGAATTTTTTTCATATAATTCAGAAATTAACATGAAGCTCCTATTTTCAGTTTGGTCGAGACAAAACAAGAAACTAGTGGCCTGGAAACACCACATAACCATCCTACAAATAAAAGTCTACAACATTACATTTTCTTTGTTTGTTTTCAATTTGGGATGTGCCATTTTGTCGGCAGTCATCTGAACCATCGTATATTCCAGTTTTCGATCAAATTCTCGCTTTTGAGATTTTCAGTCATTTCGATAGTGGACATTCCATTATACACACCATGAAATTTTCAGTTTCTAATTTGATGAAATTTTTGTGTAGTTATCACTTTTATAGAGTCTTGCCATTTCATTTCGTTCATTTCTCCATAGGCGTGTGTGTTAAAAAATAGTGATACGCCATCCTCTCCTATATAAGCCTATGATGGTTTGGATGACCGCAAACACAGTGTGGTCAGTCAGCAAACCATCGTATATCGGGCGCGTTGACTTTGCGCATGATATTAGTGATATACGATGGTACCATGACCCCAAGTACTGTGCGCACGGTCAACAAAACTTTCGTATACATGGTAAATGACAACGGTCTTCACAAACCGCATAATTCCTAACAATACAATTTGACAAAAACATCACGTTAGAGTAAAAATTAAAGTCTGATGTATGTATCACAAAAATAACTGAAAATGCGAGACATAAAAATGTAGCAATCATGATTGGAAAATGGGTAAACTTCAAATGCGATTATCTTGAAATGTCACTCTTGCGCGAAAATAGCATATATGACGGTTTGTGTGACTGCCGACGATATGCAAGAAAAGAGAGTAGCTATGGTTTTATATGCTGTAAAAATATTAGGGGCCTTAGTTGTCGTTAAACTAACAGGTTTCAGTTGTATACTCCACATTGTTGAGTTCCAACTGTGACAATGTCAGTCTTATGAAGAACACAGCACGAAACGAATAAGTGTGGGAAATGAAGTTTATCTTCGCTTCAAAATCGGGCAACATAAATGTTGAATATGTGTAAAAAGTCAGTGGTTTAGCCTTATCTATAGGGTTTTTCCAAGCCATAGGGAGGCCACTGATTCACACCCATATTTAACCTTTGCTCTGAATGTGTAATTGGCTTTGAGTATGACGACCTTGACAAATGTGCACACGTGTAAGCACCCAAACTTTATGCTTTTAATCCCGAACGGGCCCTATGCACCACTGTCAGCCGAGAGGATACAAACATGCACAATTATTTTCAAAAGAAGGTCCTGTCTTATCAGATCATAGCCTCAATACGCATGCAAAAAAAAAAAAAAAAAAAAAAAAAAAATCACTCATACAATCAATAGGATTTCTCACAACGCCACTAGCTGACAGATCTCACAGATAAACTAAAAAGAAAAGGGGGATAGTCTCAATGTCAGGCTGATTCGTATAATATCCAACCTGCGATACAGAACTAAATAACAATGCGCATGGGACGATGCATCTCTTCAAGAAGATGTTACTATGACTCTGTTAATATTCACAATAACAATGAACCATATTCTTATTTTCATTACACCTTCAAATCTATAATGGATATATGTCACTCTTCAGTATCATATTGGGGAAAGAAATCACCAATTCTGCAATGTCCAGAATATATATTTGATTCATTTAAAGAAATCATATCCTGAAGCAGAATAATCAGGTGCCAAAAACCTGCTAGACTCTTCTGCAGGCAGACATCTCATGGCACTCCTGCCTCACATTTAGTGCGAAACAATGTTGGACTACCACTTCATATCATATATTTGGAGATAGGGAAAGAGATCTAACCAGAATAAAGTATTATTGGCAAAGTCTGATGCCAAGAATAGCATTTTAGAGATTGACATGATAAATCACAACCACACAGGGAATCATCAATGGAGCAAGACCGAAAATGCATCCAAAAAGGTGCGAGATCTCTGCCTTAGATACCGGACAAAGAATGAATGCCAAATATTATGCCAAATTCTTTTGCCTTATTCACTTGCTGCAAGAAGTATTCAGCATTTCCATGTCTTTGTATGTAACTGGGGATTATTCCCCTATCACACACATTTAACTGTGGTAAAGACCAAGGTCACAAAACATAGCATACTGCATTCTATTACATTTTCCTTCATATTATCATCAATTAACAGTTGCTGATTTTTATCAATAATGATACATAAATTATTGTGCTGGCCCATCTTTTTCAGCAGTATTGCAACCAAAATACTGCAAGCTAAAATGGTGGTAAGTTGATAAAAGTTACATTGTGTGTGATAAGTAAATCAGACATCAAAGTTCTCCTTTCACAATATTTCTGCTAAATCATGTAGAGTGATGGAATCACTGTAGTTTAATGACAGACCTTGGGGTTAATGCAGTGATACAAGTATAAGCAATCAATATATAAGACCAATTCTTGTTGGAATTTGCACTAGAATAGCTTGCATTGAAGATACTGTTAAAATGGCCAATTTGAATGGCACCAATAAATAACATGGACCTAAATTAACAGATTCATTAATATAAAGGACCTTCATGAATCTTAAAGAGCATTCTATATTCTATCAAAATTATACATATAAATATCTACAGTAATTTACACTTGTTACCCATTTAAGACTATAGTCCTGAGACCTGTGAGTACCTGTGAAGAAGATACACTGTTGTAAATATTGTAAATGGAAATATATTGTAGAAAACTCATTATCGTTCTCAAGGTTCTATTGCTTTCATAGTTCCTCTTTTTATAATACCTGGATAGAATATTAAAGGTCCTGTTTACCTTTGGGAGCAGTGATTTCAAAAATGTTCGAGATATCACATTTGATGCATATGTGTAGGTCTGTTGAGTCTCAAAACATCCTACCATATAAAATTTTTGCAATAAAGCCTAAAATATTAAGAGTTATCAGTGTTTTTCTCAATAAACCGTAACTTTAGATAGACGTTTTAGTCTGGAAACATTCTTATTATAACTACTGTTCACATTTTGTCCATTTAACATCGATTATAGGGTTTCAAATTTTACAGTGGTTGTTTCTATCCCTGACTCACATTTTAGAACCATTTTAAAGCATGACTAGTGCTGGGTTTTTGTTTCATCTGCAAATGGTAAATTATGCCTTTAATCATTTCTCAGTCCTATACAGCATGTTTAAAGTTCCTTAGCTGTATAGGCTCCCTTAATCTAAACCATTACCATTGGGCAATCCTGTGTTCGCAGGTTGTCGACTTTGTGTAGCAGTGACTCGCTGGATAATGTAGTCCCTTGTCACATACTTTCACAACAAGTTGGTATTTACACATTTGTGGGTGCGATGTTTGTGGAGAAGGTTAATGAAGAGAGTGTAGAGAGGTTCTTGCCCAGGCCCACCATTCAGGCACAACCCCATTCAGCGACTCCCTCCCACCGAGAAGGAGGGGTGTTTCATGGTCCCAGTGCAAACAGAGCATTCAGAGTCAAAGGAGATGCTAGGTGCCCGAATCGCGGAACCTTGCAGAGATATTAATCCCTAGACAAATTTCACATCCAATGCTCTGGCAGTCACCAAGATCCCATTGTCTATCTTTGCGCCACAATATGTGGCTATGAACAAACATGGAGCGGTATTGTTGCACAATGCACACACACATTCACACACAAACACACACACTGAGAATTCAATGTGACCGTTGCTCAGTTCATCTTCAATAGTCCATCTTCTCCAGTTTGCACACGCTTTTCCCACATTTGTGAATCCATAACAACACCATGTCAACAGCCTCAATTCAGGAAACATTCATTCTCTATCAAAACAAAAACCCCAAAACAAACAAACAAACAAACCAAAAATCAAACAACTAAAAACAGTTGCCATTATCAAAGCAAAACAGATTACCCATGTACATACCAAAGGGCAGTTATCAAAAAGCAAACATGATTATGAATATTGATGATGTGGGCATTTCATGGCCAAAGCACTCATCTGTAATCAATCTTTAATTTTAAGTGATTTTGGATCAAAACAATTATTATGTGTGACAAAGCATACAAAGCATTCACTGACACCACCTTTCAGAGGGTGGAGGAAAGGCAACAAGCAAAAGCAAACAGCTCATGATCGAAAGTCATGTGGTTGTTGGATTATAACATAATCATATATTTCAAAACTGCATTAATTGATAGTAATACTTCATGTAGTCTCCTTGGTCATATGACAAAGATGCTGCATGTAGAGTATACTTACTCCTCCATTTGTGTAATGAACATGTGAGATAATGACACACACAACACCCTCCCCCCCCCCAAAAAAAAGTTATGCAATATTAGGTGTAAGCTTGCCCTTCTACAGTTCATCCTACTGTAGGCCTACCACTGAAAGCATTTCATAGAGAATAATTGATCAATAGAGATGACTTGATTAACTGGAGTCAGAAGATAAATAAGAGGATTCTGATTAAATCAAATCACATGCACACAAGAAAATTTGCTCCAAATCAGCATTAGCCCATCTTTGTCACGTTCTGTGGACAGGCATCCATCACAACTTGAGTTGAAGAGAAAAATACAACAAGAACCAGAAGAAAAGCAAGTGATGACCTTTTACTCACTACTATGCATATTGGCTAGGACATGGGGTCTGTTTGGTGAAAGGACTCCGCACTGACCATGTTTTGTTGTACTGATCTGAACACTCAACACACTCTAGCTCACAACACAAACAAACACGACTGTAGTGTTCAAACAAGGTCTGAGAGATGAATTCAACCCAGATTAAAGAAGAAGTGTCTCTAGCACACACACACACACACACACACACACACACACACATGCAAAAGACTGATTTAATAAACCTATCGTTGGTTTCAATAATTCTTTTATAGATCTGGATGGTGCACTCCACTGTAATTGACTGAAAGCAAAAAAAAAAAAGTCTAACTTCACTCACCAAACATTTTTCCATATTTTGTCACTTTCTGCAAGTAATTTCATCATTATTCATGGTCGATGTTACTTTCTTTCCCTTCTTTTCAAAAAGGTTATTATATTGACTAGAAATGCATAAAATCATATGAGAAAGAATTCATATGAAGTTTTAGTTAAAAGGGAACAATATAAAACTGCAAAAATGGATGAACATGGGAAAATTAGGACCTAGCTAGGATTGATTTGAGTTGGTGCAATTTCTTATAGCAAACTAGTGATGTGATTGATGACATACACGTACACTGCATATGTGACTATGTTTTTGTGTGAGTTTTCATAGTTTTTCTGTCTCATTTCTTTCTGTATGCCACTCCTTCATCTGTTTTACACACACTCAAAGGTGACTGTCACTCCAGATATTGCTATCTTCAGCTTCCCACATGTAATGCCTTTAATCACAAGAGTTTGTTAGTTTATCCAGGCAGTAACAATGATATATAGACAGTTTGCTCAACTCAGTTTTACAAGCATGGTATAATAACACCTATAAATCAGAGTAAAGTATAGAGACCAACGGGATTTAAGATATCTTTAAAAAAGACCTTTTAAAAATACTCGAACCCAGTCACTTTTGGTCAGTGTACTAAACCACTTGAGTGCATTTGCAAACCTGAGGAATAAGAAAGCCAGAGGCTTTTGAGGTAGCTTGGAACCATTAGTGGCTCTGTTTGGGGATGAATTCTTGAGCAAACAACACAAAATTGTTTGTGAGTTTGGCCAAGCGCCAGTGTATGCACAAGCTTTTATATCACGTAGAAAGCACATCCATTGTAAGTGGACATAGCAATTCTAAAACTCAATGTACTCTAGTGTAGGCCTACAGAATCACTACAGAACTGGGCACTTACCAGCAATAAGTATATGACATGCAGCATGTGCATATACTATGGGCCTAAATTTGTCTGGTTGATGGATCAGATTAATGCTAGAGTCACACACGGCCGGATTTCGTACCGGGTCCATAAGGAATTAAAACCGTATCGACCTGGTTTAAGCCGTACAGACCTGCATTGTAACCCGTGTCAATTCCTGATGGATTCCGTGGGCCACGATACGGTGGTGAAAAATTTTTGGTCATGTTAAAAAATTTTCTCACGGATTTCAATTCTGTATTGATATCCGAATTGACCCGGTTCGAACCGCACTGACTCGCATCAACCCGCTGCAACCCGCAGCATAAAACCGTATGGACCCTTGCCGTATACCGCATAGCCTTCATGCAACAGATGATGACAAGGTTTACATCCGGGTTCAGTACGGGTTGAAGCGGGTTGACACGGGTTGATAGGGGTCAAAAAGGATTCATTAAAGCAGATTTTTATACGGTTCGATACGGGTCAATACGGGTCTCTACAGCTTGAACCGGGTCGATAATTCCTTATGGACCCAGTTCAAAATCAGGCCTTGTGTGACTGTAGCATAAATTGCCCTCCATTCCCGGACTAATCCCGCTCATTTTCAACCAGATTAAATCCATTTTGTGACCCGGCTGTGTGTGACTCTAGCATAAGTGTGACTCATACCCTCGTAAGGATTTCATAATAATGAAAGCTGCAAAATAAGTTTTCTTGATTTGGCTTTATCAGAATGTCCACTGATAAAATATTGTCTAATATAATGCCCCAAAAACCTGCCATGGAAATGGTAGGAAATTTGGTCACTACATAACACAGTTATATCAAGAAAATCAGTTCTCTAAAGCTTTGAAATGCAGTCAAAGTTGGAGCTGAGGTACATAAACCCAAAAGAACAATTCACACCACAGAAAAACCTTCTTCAGACTTTAAAATTGTGACAGCAGGTAGTTATGACATCAAAGATTTTTAATGAATATGAAATTTCTCACTTTTCGGTGAATTTGGCTCACTTTGCACATTTCTTTAATAGCATTAATTGCTGTAATAATGTGTCTTGGTACGGGGCTTAATGTGTTGAAATTGCAAGGTGAGCCACAGGGTGCTTCCAGTGTGGTGCCACATCAGGCCTCAGCCGGAATTTTAGGGTCTCGGATAATGATCAACAAGTATATCACAGAGGTTGGCAGTTTTGTGCATATTACCCTGTGCAAGAGTAATACCAGCAAAGAGAACTCAAAATAGGGGTAGAACATTAATCTGTATTACAATAATATATTATACCAGTCTTTCACAGTAAACTAAATAGAACCAATGCAGTGATTGATTGATCGGGAGAAGTGTTGGAAAGTGGTGATAAAATGGGCCTATTATCACCTCACCAAGACAGAAACCTTGCAAGAGATAAAAGCAGTCTCGAGTTTGCCCTTCGACTGGTCTAGTCTGTAAGGCCAATTGACAGGTAGAATCGCTGTCCATTGACTGGGGATTAACAATGGGATTAGTCCCACAACTCTGTAATTGAAGATAAATCTCTTAATCCCATCGGAGTCAACCCTAAATACAGCAGAGGCAGAAATTGACCTCTTTTTGACTACAACCATTGACTGAAATTTCAAATTGAAAGGCAGTGGTTCACACTCCAAATTTGTGATCGATCGTCATCAAAATTGTCATCAACTCAGATAGAAATTATAGCATTTACAAAACCTGTCAAATCAAATACATTTATGGCATGAAATTTTTGTGAAATGGAGCTGACGGCCTCAATTTCATGGCATGAACTTTCACAAATTGCTACTTGCACTCAACGCATTGTGTAGACAAAAAACAAACAAACAAACAAAACAAACAACTTTGGGAAACATTTTAATTTTGTGATTCTTGGCTCCTCGCAAAACTTGCAAAAGTTTCATGCACACTAAAATTTCTGGATTTACAGTATACTTGAGATGCCATCACCTGATACCGCGGCCTCAGTCTAAATGTGACTGAAAGATGTTCTGAGAATATTTTTGTTTGTTTGTTTAAATATAATGCTGCTTTTGTTTTCATGTTTTCATGAAGATGAGGAGTAAAGTCAACTTTTTGAAAGAAAAGTTTACATGGGAACTATATGACTTTTTCTTCACACTGTGTGTATTTATAGCAATGACATGATATGCTTTACTTAGGGGGTAAACACTGATTTCTGTGCACATAATCTTGAAAAAAAAAAACCCTGAAGATACCATCAACAGGTCATGAACCAACAAACACTCCTACACCAATTCAAGAATGAACTACATGTAGTCTTATCTGACGTAAGATCTCTCTTCATCGTCTTACTCATTTCAGTTTTGCTTCTTTTTTTTGTCCCTATAAGATGAAGCACAGTTGTTTAGTTTGGAACAAGGTGAGCGCATGAACACTGGGCCAGGTATTGTTTAGAACCAGTATCCATGGTGATGAATGGTTGTGACATCACACTTTGGTATACTCATTCCAGTCCAACACATTCCCACCATAAACCATGTCTCTTCACCGACCACCTCCCTTGATGATAGCTTTTCAGCTATGGTCTTCATTCTACCAATGTAAGGTATGATAATTTCTATTGAGTGGCTGAGTGCTCTCTGACAAGAGCTTTCAGAAGAGCACCTTTATCTGTCTCTGGACAACACATTTACAGAGACACTGCACTTTTAATGCAGACTGGCGAAAAACAAAATTTATCACCTGCAAAAGGGTGAAGCACGCACAGAGAAGCGGCAATTTTCTGGTGCCAACCCGTTTGCTTGCTGACCAAGATTTGGAGCAGTTTTGGGTCAATTGCTTTTGTCTGTCGTCCCACCTTTTGTCTGTGATCAGTGAGGCCATGGAGTCGAGTCGACGGAGCTTGAATAATGCCATCCTTTTTCGGTTTCCTGTCTGAAACTACTTTTGCCATCCTTCAAAGATGACCGTTGACTTTCAATGTGGCTGTGCTGTGTTCAGCAAAGGGATTGATCATCCACACATTACATAAAGAATGGGATCCACTGGAGATGATCCAGCTTCGAGTGATATTGAAGTCTAATTCACAGGAAATATGAATTTCCACCTCAATTTTTATCGATTGACACAAGTGCATTCATCTTCTGTTCATTACTTTTTTTTTTTCATTCCTTTACATGACAATCCCGGACTAGTTAAAAGCTAGTCTGTAAAGAAAGAAAAAACAAAATTCTACAAATATGAATATTTTATGACACTTTGTTACAAAGTGATCTTTTGATATCATATGCCATATAAATCTGAGTTCTGTCATTTTCTTCATCAACATGTTTGATATCACCTTGTTCATCAAATGGCTTATAAATACTTACATTTCCCTTAAATATCTGAGAAATGATATTGTCCGAACATACTGTTTCACCTAGAATAACACAAAATGGCAATAATTCTATTCCACATTTCTAGTACACAGGCAGATAATCATATTTCAGTCAGCTTGAAAGTTTGGAAGAATTATCCTCTCATATTGCAAAATGTGATCAGTCTAGGCATGGCTTATTCTGTGTATCAGCACATAATAAGAAAATCCAAAACAAGAACCTTAGCTACATAAATCAAGTTTTTCAACTCAATATTGTTTCTAACATAATAAATTCACACAGTCACATTAATTCTTAGATGTATATATCCACAAATTAGATCTACATGGGAATATTGAGTTAGGTGATGAAATTGCAATTCCAGACGGTACTGATGCACACTAATTTGTCACAAGGCTAATCTGTAGCGGTGTAATTACTTGGATAAATCAATTCTGTTTGAGTTGATGAGAAGCTTCTCTCCTGGGAAAAGAATAAGCAAACATTTATTATATGTAATATTCCATTAATTTATTGAGTTAGAAAGTATATATCACACATGACAGTCTTTGATAATTCTCTCAAAGCAGAAGAGATGTGACTGCAGTCAGCCATAATCACTACCTTTGTAAGAATATTCTGCTTGCTGTTTTTTTCATATCATATTTCTCCTTTCTTCATCCCACCCCCCCCCAACACACACACACAAATGAAAACCCTTCTCCAAACGTTTCAGTGGTATGCTACAACAATCTCAAACAGTGATGGCTATGTGGGGAACGCATCAATACACGTCAGCTGAAATTGCCCCAAATCAGAGCAATTTAGCAAAGTAAGGAGACAAGGAAGGGGTGGAGGAAGGGGGGGGGGGATTGATGGAAGGGAGAGGAGCCTGGAAGGGTTCCCTCCCCATTCAGCTTTCTCTCACCGAGTCCAGGTCGATTGTCTTCGTGCGTGCGGCAAAGATCAGAATCTGTGCCCCTCATCGCGCACACCGACCTGGTTGAGTGTACTCTCGCTCGCTGGCTTCCACGGGAGAGAACAAAGTGGGGGACGGTCGGCACTGTCAACAGCAACATTACCATAATACCTCCGCAAGCTCCTAATGGCAGGGCACGCTGGGAATTCATTAAGGCCCACGATACTGAGACAGGGGCGCAGAATGAGACATCGTCAGTGAGACTGTTTGGACTTTCTCCTCCGTTTTGGCCAGGCAGTCATTAGGGGAATTGGAAGATAGTGCAACACACGCACACAATAAGAATTGGCAATGGTTTCTTTTTTTTTGGGGGAATAGCACAGCACAATACCTGCAGGATTTCAGGATTTTTTTTCCTTTCTTTTTTTTGTGAATGAATGTCAGGAAATTGAGAAAATTGCACACAGAGAGGCATGGTATATGAAACAAATTTGGCAATTTGTGGCAGATATACGAGTAGAAAGAAAAAAAAATCATACAGAGATATGAATTGGATATGATTCACTATCTTGTGCATGATTATGATCCATTGATGGGCAAATTAACTGACCAATTTCTACTTGATTGGCATAGATTGGCTTCTTCAAACTAGCTTTCCTCCCATAAAGATCCATGTTAGCCTAATCTGCATCCAGTTCTGTTGTCTACTGTATACCTATCTCATAAGAAGGGGGGGGGGGGAGGTATGCAAAACCCCAACAAATTGTGAATGAGAACAGATAATAATAGAAACACACAATCATCCCTGCTGATGGCTGTTCCAATGATCTTTCAATTCTCCTAATTCTCCACTGGCAATCTTTCATCTTTCTATTCTTATGATGGCACTGTATGATAGGGCTGGTATATAGATATGGATATGGTACCATGCAAACTGAAGGTTCAATCGCCTCATAGAGGAGACGGCGCCGAGATCTCTAATTAGTCTGGAATGGAGTACCCAGGAGGAGGACATCCGTTACATCAATACCATCCAAGTCTCTCTTACATCTTATGCCGTTCTACAAGAACACTAAACTCCGTCTTCATCGCAGCCTGGGAAACACGCGATAATTTCGTCAGTAATTAATACATGAGGGTTTCATGAGAGGAAATGTGGGTAGCAGCTGTTTACGAGTTCTTCTCTACCTGGTTTGTCGGTCTTCCGCCATTCCTTGCCCTAAAATGCTACACGTTCACATCTTGTGCACTCCTCCATTAATCTCCCTCGGGAAATGAACAAAAAATTGTCAGTACAACTTTCACAGCAATAACACTCACAATGACATTCACTTTTTTTTTTCAGAATAAGAATAAAAGCATGTCACTTTGTCATAATTACTCTCATATGTGATCCATCACCACGACAGCCTGATGAGTGGTAAAGCTACTGAACTTCAGATCGTGTTTTCTAATTTTGATATCTTTGTATTCCCAACACTCTTATGCTTCCAAAAATATATAATTTGTCCCTTCTTCACTTAAAAGACATAAATACAGATGGAAAGAGAAAGCCAGACATTAGTCAAATACTAAGAAACTCTGATCAAAAGATAACATGGAGTCAAGCGTAGAGATTAGGACTGTTTACTATCTCTCTTTTTTTTTTAATTTCATGTAATGAAAAGGTTTAGGTAGAGCACATTCAAGCTTGATGATGATGAAATGGAGCTAGGAGCAGGAGGATACCCTGTTGAATCATCAACCCGATGAGCAAACAATGCCATGCTAAGACTGGTTGAGCAAATATTGAATCATGGACCTCACCATCATCTGGTTTGGCTTGGTATCGCTCTCTTCCAGATACAGCATCTACTTCTTGAATGAACAAGACAAAGGAGACATCTTTTTTTTTTTCTCTCTCTCTCTCTTCAGTTTCTCCAAAATGGAGACTGACTGTCCGTGATGTTAGCAGGCAATTTGATGCACTGTTAATGCACACTGCATTTCATGCATCTTTCCTCCACAATGTTTTATGGTTTTTGTGGAGGCAGCGGTTGCTAGGCAGCAGCATCCACTGCAATGCATCTATTGACTGCTGATAGGGGGAGGCAAGATCTCTTGTGCTGTCACTCTGCATCGCATCTTTAAAAGATGCATGCAGCCAAAATTGAAAGACCTGTAGCAACCTTCACAGAGTGTACCTGCTGCCACTGCAAGAAAGAGAGGAAGATGGAGAGATGGAGAGAGGAATGGTGACTAGTTTTTGACTGCAAATTTTTAGAGGCCAGCACCTGAAGTGCAGAAACTGTCGTTTCACCCTCACCATCTTGGGGGGCCAGGTGATAAATAACTCAGACTTTGACATTGATGGAGCTGAATAGAGCCTTATAATGCCCTTTTAAAGCAAGGTTGCAGCTGGGCAGCAGAGGGCTTCCTTTGCCGGAACTCTACACCATGCTGGAGGCACAGTGTGAGTGGCTGTTATAGTCAGTGGAAGGGAAGTACTTAAAATGCATGCAGGGTGCATGATTTCACTTGAACATGATTTAAGAATTTCCAATGGAGGGATGATGAAAAATTATGTGTCACTGGTATGTGACAGCTGATAAAATGTTCCTCTGAAATGATTTGACTGTCACGGTCCATTTATCGCTATAAACATTTATTCCTTCCTGGCTCAGAGCAAAACAATATCATCGTTAGAGAATATGAAGGAGAGATTAGGGAGTGGCTCTGTTATAAATGAAAGAATCTATGACACACTGAAGAACAATACTAACCATGGGTC
Organism: Diadema setosum; assembly: GCF_964275005.1. Lineage (NCBI taxonomy): Eukaryota > Metazoa > Echinodermata > Echinoidea > Diadematoida > Diadematidae > Diadema > Diadema setosum. The sequence goes on from NC_092689.1 coordinate 18,281,250, forward strand.
CCTATATACACAAACATATGTATATACAGTACTCTGATATATATATATATCTATAAGATATATATCTTTTCTACATTGTAAACTAAATTGGATTGCTCTGGGTACCATTCTATTGACCTGCATCTAGTTGTAATATTTGTGAAAATTTTCAGATAAGACTTTTGTTGAAGTCAGATTTTACCTGTGATGCTGTTTTGCAATGAGAAAGATAGGCTCTTCTTTTTTTTATGCTCAGTAAAAAATGGAAGCCAACTTATGACAGAATCTTTTACGATGATCTATCATCTCATGCAAATGTTAAACACTAAAATGGCTTTAATGCACCATTTACTTTTGTATTAAAGAGTCTTCTTTTGCATTATGGTTCTTCTGTCTCATACACACACAGAGCCATCATTTATATTAGTCTAGGGGTGGGGCTTTTATTCAGCGATAGGACTTTTATGTCATGACACACGGGAAATCACAACAAACAGCATACAAAATGGCAATCTATCCTCTCTCTCCACAGCTTACCTCCAATTTTCACTAGAGGCATCTATACAGATGAAGACAGATTGGTATGGGCAACAATGAAACCATGATCACTCACAATTTGGGGCAGAAACATTATGCCTGTCTCTCAAGGTGAAATAGGACATTCAGACTGTACACAACCCTGGAAGTCCCATGAAAAAAAAAAAAAGGCATCAAGGTCTGTTACACTGTGCTTAGCAGAAGAGAGGAAGATTACCCAAACAAGCAAAATGAGGGTATTATGGAGATATAAACCTCTTGTGTATGGCTTTTAGGAATTTGTCACATGAATAGTGGCTAAAATTTATGGTAGGATTAAGGATCTCGCACTTTTCAAAGAGGATAAGTCTCTTTTCTCTACCGCTGCCCTTATTGCGGCTAATGTCTTATCAATACTGTATATCCTTGAGGATCTTTGGATCTGTTGTCCAGTAAGCCTCCTGACTTGTAAAATATCTGACAACAGATATCATGATCTTTTTTTTTTTTTTAAGTGCCGTCATATTATCCTCTCACAGAATGGGGAATGGGATTGGACGTACAATAGATTACATGGATCAAATCAACAAACAGAAAGCAGAGGCGGTTTCAGACTGCAAAGTTTTCATCATAGAAGACGTAAATACAAGGGTAAGTCAAGCTTCGCCCTGTCCATGATATTTCAGAGGAAAACTGTTTAGAATTCAAAAAAAAAAATCAAAACAAAACTCAAATGAAAAACATGTCGAGACCATGATTGGCCAAGCCTGTATCTGAATGCTTTAACTATGGCAGAACAAATATATGATTCTAGTTTGCTTTAAGAATCACTATTACAAATTAGATTGATTACCATGAGACAGGTCGTTTTAGTGCATTAAATTAGTCAAATTTTCACCATGGCTTACTAATACTAACACATTTCAGCCTGATATTGCTCAAATGTGTAACGTGTGTTGTGCATTTGCAGGGTATAATGCATTGATATGTCACACATGTATACAATAAAATGCATATTCTTCTGAAATATGTTACTCTGATAAATATATTGAATGTCACAGATTTCTGACCATTACCTAAACCATTACAGAGTTTCGGAATGGAATAGTTACCTCACCGTAAACAAAGCTGATACTTTTAATAACTTTGATAATCTCACTGTCTCATCTACATCTGCATTTGGCAATAACATCATCATTATTTGCATTGTTTTATCTGTCCGTGGGAGTACCTCCTAGATTATAGGCCTATATTATACCTACTGAAATCAATGAAATAGTTGTACACTCAAACATCTACTTTAATGATGGGGGGGGGGGGGGGATACACATCAGAGACTGGACTAAAAGAACTATAAATTGGTTGATTTAAATTTTAATCCCTCATACTGATATCTTATCATGAGCAAAATCAGCTGAAGACCTTACACTGTATATCAAATTAATCCACCAAGTTTCACAAACAATATTTCTATAGTTGGTGCTGTGTCTTGTTACCTTATTTTGATCTTCATTGTTAGTGTTTCACAGGGTATATGAGTAAAACCAGATCTATCTTTTGAGCCCTTTCCGGTTCATGAATTGCCTGTTTCAGTCGTGACAGTCGCAGTTTCTTTCTATTTTAGTTTAGATGTAATTAATGCAACCATGCAATTTCATCTAATCGTTATCTAATCTAATAAAAGCAAAACCAAAATTGTCAGTTTTAAAAAGAAAGAGGAACATTAATATCATCATTTTTATGTGTTGTTCACAGCATAGATGATGTAACAAGTTTGGTTTAACTATATGTATACATGCTTTTAATTCATTGATTTGATTCTCATTTATTATAGTATAGTGAACTATTGTGTACTTAAATCATTTGTAATTTTCTAACATTCTGTGATGTTCCTTGGAAGGAAAATAAAAAAATATTGAAATTGAAAAAAAAAAGTAGATTCAAAGCAGTAAAATTTGGAGGTGCCAAATAAAAGATGACCAGGTGATATATATATATATATATATTTTTTTTTTTTTTTTTTTCAGCAAAATTCTCTTCAGGATTTCATTCACTCACAAACAAGAAAACAAGCAAAGGGAACACTGAACCAGCAGAGAACAATTATTCTATCAGCGCACAATAAATGCCGAATTGATTTAGGGTTATAGAGGTCCTAAACTTCTCCTGCAAGACAACAATGTTGTTAGCCTGCCAGAGTTGCTGTAGTGTTTTTGAAAGAACATTCAACTCTACTTACCTCCCAAAGAGCAATTAATTTCCCAGATTCTAGTAATAAACTTCCTGCCAGTATAACCACATGACAAAGTCATGTGTTTTTTGGTTTAGTTTCATTGGTTTTTGTTTATTGCCAACCTCAAACACTTCTCATGTTCTTCCATGGAAGGGAAAGGGTAAATCATTGCATTTATTAGGCGCTGAGCATGACAGAGTACATTACACTCAGCTTGTCTTAAAAAAAAAGAACACATATATACACAGAGACAGACAGACAGACAGACAGACACACACACACACACACACACACACACACACGCACTTAAGAGCACCGCGACAGCAGATCATTAACCTTTTGACAAACAGATGACAAGCTATTCACACTACTTTCCCTTGACAAATTACCGGTACATTGCTGAGGTTTTCAAAATTTCCCCCCTTTTGACTGTCCCTGTCATGGGTGCAGTATGATGAACATGGATTATAGAGAGAAAAAGGTTTTCATCCTTTTCAAACACCTATATGTCAAAGTCAATATCTCTCTAACATAAGATTTCTTCTCTCAACAGTCCAGCACTTCACATCCTTTCTACCTGAAAACTTGCAAAGAAAAATACATGGATCTCGTACCGGCCTCCTAATCGCATCACCGCCTACAGGGCAATTAATTTCTTCACTTTTGATGATAAAAATCCGGACAGGGGGTTTCATATTGAACCCAACAGCTGCACTCTGCTTGTAGTTTATTTTTCTCTTTGGCAGGTCATGTTCAGAATTTCCAGTGCATGCTCCTGAGAATGTGCAAAGCCTGTCGCCATGGCGATGCTATGTCAACCGACTCTGCATGTTTTGTACATGACAGATCAGTGCTTGCATGTCTCTAGCTCACATTTTGACTGTGATGAGCGGACGAACTCACAAATACTTCCTCTATCCTAGACTGAGGCTTTTGATAAAACAAAGAACCCACAGAGAGTGAGTGTAAAACAATATCAAACATACACACAAACAAAACTTCTTGCAGATATATCAAAATGCAGATGATAATGCATATTTTAATCCCCCACCATTTCTTTCTTTGACAGAAACTGCATCAAAAAAAAAAAAAAAAAATCCCAAGTCTTAGTTTCAGTTTTCAAAGCACATGAAATGTATGCTCACTGAATACTCGGCAGAGGAATGTAACCAATCTCCCTCTCTCTAATAAATATCTCTGTCTAATTATGAACTTACTGTTGTATTGTGATATTCTGTTGCAGGGGCCCCAAGAATAACATATATAAATAAATAATAAATAAACAGGAAATCAGAAAGCAGGGCAGATGAAAAAAAACAAAAAAAAACAAAGCATGACCCAAACATATCTGATAATGTGTGAGATGAAAATGCCATAGCAGCTGCCGTTTCAGCATAGAACAGTCAGTATACAGGAATCGGCAGATTTGTACGCAAAGTGTGTGAACCATGTGATGAATGTAAAAAGATGGATCCAGGTGGAACTGACATCGTCTGGATCTTTAACTACTATTTACTTTATCTACCATGGCTATCTATCTTCAGAGTTCTACTACCATGGGAAAATATTGCAACACTGAGAGAGTCACAATGTTTGAGCTTTTCACACTGTGATTTAAAAAAAAAATGGCAAAGTTTAAAATATCAAAGTTTAAAATATCATGTCTTTGCTATACCATGATGTGAATGCATAACTGGCTTAGCAATGTGCTGCACCCAACGATGGCTAATGGCTATGATATAACAATATCCTGGGTAGTGCAGCTGCATGTTAGGCATCCATACAGCAAGAGGAAGTCACCTGACAAAAGTTATTTTATTGCAATGAGCAGTCTCATTGCAAAATGTCACAGTTAACTTCAAGCATAATTTCACAAAGGTGTGTGATTTTTCTGGCAGTGTTTTCGGTAGCAACCTGCACCAAAATTGTAACATAAAACTGGCTTGGTTAAAGAAACAGTGGCATTTCCCCCCTCCCCCATTTTGTGAGATACGTTGTAATACAAGCAGCCTAATGTGCTCATATGTGCAGAATGTAGGAAGAGGAGGGTTAAGCTGCAGTGAGTGCATTTCTGTTTGGAGACAACGTCTCCCATTTTGACGTTCAGAGCTGCTAATCCCTTCTTGCCACTTGACGGTAGAATAGCCGCAAAAAAAAGATGGTAAGGAACATGGAAAAAATGTTCTGCGTCATCATCATCATCATCAAGATTTCTCACAGCCTATGTCGAATCTGTCATCACTAGCACATTTTCTTCATCGGCTGTTTATTTTTCTCCAAACCATCTCCAGACCCAATGTGAGAGGCAAAATGGAACCAACCAGCAAGGGAGTCACACTCCTTCCATTATCTGGGGCAAAATGTGAAACATTAATCTCTTCATGGGTGAAATAAATGTGGGACAAAGAGGTTCCTAAAAAAGACCGCCATGTAATTTATGATTGTGTGATTTTCAGACTCAAACAAAACTGAAGGTAAGAAAATAGAAATTGGAATAGAATCTTAAAGGTTAGGTGCACGCAGTCTCCCTTTGATTTAACTCAGTTGCATTCTCGAATACAAAATTTTACTTTGCAAACTCACTTTTTACTCAATGAATCCCTCTTAATCATTCCGCATATCAAAAAAAAAAAGTGACCCTAAACACATAAGGACACAATGCCATCTGTGGATGTTTAAATTGTGAAAGAATGATCTAACAGGAACAGATATGGTATACAAACATACAAACGTTCCTTCACGGACATGTATGCTTTATGATAATATCCCCAAATTACTGTATTTGTATCTCATATCTGTCTGTGCCAATCTTTGACTTCCAAAGAATACACTTCAACATAACCATTTACAGTTTTTACACATACAACTGTACATTGCTTTCTAAATGCACTAGTATGTCACTAATGCAACATTAATCTTTTATGGCTCACAGAAAACAGAAATGTTGGACAAGGGCTGCCTACAAGGGAAATAGACTGTAAGATTTATGCTAACATATTTTACAACATCATGTGGATGTCCTGATTGTTTGAAAAGTGAGTACTAAACAAAAGAGGCCATTTTTTTTAACAGGTAAGCTTTTTATTGGTAGAAATTATACATTCCATTAATCTACGCTAGAATGATGCTTTTAATAGATTGGCAAGTACTATGGCAATCTAAAATGTAGCAAATCATGAGGTTTGAGCTAATATAGCTACAGTTTGTTTTCACCTGCGAATATCCTCATTAGCCTTTAGTCTTTTTCAAAATCTTCCATTGAAGCAATTTACTTTCACTCTGTACTATCTACTTTACTACAGCAGAGCAGCAGAATGCAGAGTCTGATGTTGTCCATGGTCTAATGTTGTGTGTGTATGTGTGTGTGTGTGTGTGTGTGTGGTTTATAATAGGACTCCCATATTCATGTGACATTATTAAGCCTGAAAACTAGCCAGTTTTCTTAGGATTCTCTCTTGAGGTTTATCAGTGAATGAAATTTCTCTCCCCCCCCCCCAAATTTGAGAATATAGTCATTGCTTTTTAAATGATTTAAACACCAGTATCAAACATATATCATCTATATTGAGTAGCAGGTATTCTGAATTGCAATTGTTTTATGTTGTTTTCCTTCATTCAACAACAGGATGAATTAGTCTCGCCTCCTGATTTCAGTCTAGCCACTTCCACAAATATGGAAAAAAAATCAAACCCTCAAAATATATTCACACATAAATCTCTTGGGGTTTCCAGATTGCACATTTCCTCTGGTCATATATAAAGGCAGCACAAAACAGGGATCTATTTCAGAAGTTTGTGACATTGCCATGGTGATGGGGCTCTTCTACTGAAGCTTGTTTGGGCTGTCTTCAGGCAAGAGACCAAGGAATGTCAAGGGGATGGAGGGAACTTATTTACAGGCCATACAGTAGGTCAGACACTTTTGAAAGACTGCTACACAACTACCGAGAAAAAAAGAAAGAAATATGCAGCATAAACAAACACAATATTATCCTGATTAAAATACCGTGCCAGATCTGGCCTAGCAATGGTTAGCTTTGGGTATTTTGATTTCTGAGCAATCCCCAGAAGGTCAAAATATATTCTTGCCTATCAACAAATTACCCATTGAAGCAAGCGATTAGGTATATTGTAATTTAGCCATCAATATAGTCTGCATTTATTTCAGTCAAAACAATACAACAGTTAACAATTTCTACATGTTATATCTATGATATATTCCACCTATATATCTCTCTTTATGTTTACCTACATAAACATATGTAGGTACACATTCATGTACTTATATGTCTCCAGTAGATACTTCATTTCAATCTATTTCATGCAGACTTAATTTGGTGACTACAGGTTCTTTACAGAGCATCATTCCTATCAATTCCATGGATAGATATCATCATCATTTACTACAAATGCCTATTCTTTCTCAAGTTCTTGATCTTCCTTCTATTGCTTTCTGCATTGATAATGCTCTCCTTCATCGAGGGAAGTTCTAAGCAAAAATTGGATAAAACTTGAAAAAAGACAACAGTGAGTTTATCACACTGTTATCAGAGTAAATGCTTCATGATTGACAGTGACGATCCATGCCTTAAACACTTCATTCATGGGCTGGTCTCAAGAGGGGACAAGAACAAACTAGACTTTGTCCATCTTGATCCCCTATTTGAATTCAGCACCAATGCAGACCTACACTAATATTATTTGTATTTTTCTTTCTTCTTGGCAGAACCGTTTCCACGTCTTTGACAGGGAATGAAATAGACGGCTATGAACAGCTCCTCCCATGGCGCTGCGAAAAAGGTGTCTCAAACATTATTGTAAACATCAAAATTACCTCATGACCCCTGTGTCCTCACGAGTACATGTACATTGTACTTCCAGTCTAAAGAGCGTTCATTCATTTGTTTTGCATATCAAGTAGATCTCATTTCTGAATTCTACTGACAAAGTAGTGTCATTGTAGTATCAATGCACCTGAAGGTGTGGTGCTTCCCATCAACAAAAAGACAAAAGGTATTGACCACCAAATCTTGATTCTTTGTTTTCATCTTCCATCTGACAAGATGGCTGGATAGCCCACATTCAGCTGCACTAGCTGGTCTGCTATGGGGTCCAGTTGTGAGAGCTAGGGGTGGACCACTTCGCCAGGTCATGCACCCTGCTCTTTGTGATGAATGAATGAAGCAGGATCTTTTATGAGCATTGGTTGTGACTCTAGCATACAGGTGCCTACATTTTGTGTCCTATCTTCAAGACCATTTCAATGTGATGTTACTGTGGCCACACACAATCTCAGAAGAGAATGGTCACATACCTTGACTCCTATCACTTGTAAAGAAATAAACACAATCAGAACAAAGCATCATCATTTTATACCCAACTTTATAAAGAGGACCCGATGTTTTCAGTCTTAAGTATTACATTCTTCACATAGGATGAGCTGAAGATAGGAAGAAAACTCTTTTTCATTCACAGTGAAATGAATAATATCAAGGAATAAAGTTTGGAGGATTGCTCAAGATGTGAAGGTCATGTGACTATCGAACACTCAGTCTTTCATAATATACTGTATACGACATATATTTCAAAGGTTTTCAATTTTTGTGAATTTCACGAGTCAGGTGTTAACAGCTGCAAATTTTAAAACATGAGACAATATCAATTTGATTCTGACATGAATGTGATGTGCACATGTACATTTCTCTGTCCATTGCTGTACTCTACGATCATGAATTTAGCAATACATGAAATTATTAGGAAGTCCTGATTTAAAAAACAAAACAAAACTGAAACAAATTAAACTTGATAAATGCATGGGGTATTCAGTATTCAGATTTGCTTAACCTGTTGAGGATGAGTCCTGAATATACTTGGGCAGGTGTCTGTAGGAAATGCATGTTGTAGCAAAATCAGTCTTTCCTCAACAGGTTAAATCATTCAATAATTCGCTGCTTCTTCAGTTTCATATCTCTGTAGTTCATGTCATTCAAAGTTCTCTTTGGGATATTTCACCCTGGTCGATGTACATTCTTTGTATGCAAATAAATTAAACAGAGAAATGTGATTTACAGATTTTTTAGAGCAATGTACTTCTGGTAAAGTCTGTGAGTATATATTTCACTATTCCCCAAACCCCATGCCATGACCTCCCACCAAGAACCCCATAAAATAATTGCAATCACCCATGCTTTTCTTTGAGAAATCTACCCTGTCATTAGTGCATTTACAAATGTTTTTTGAACCAACTTGAGGCCAGCCGTGTGTGCACACCACTACCAGACAATATCGCAACACAGCAGGGTGTGTTGAAGGGGTGTGAGCATGGCGACCATGAGTCAGGCAAGAGCTTTTCCACTTGACAGGGAAAATTTGCCCATTTCCATCAAACCCTTGATTAGGTTTGATTTACGCATGAATAATCACATGTCTTCCAAGCACAAAAAAATTCTCTGCATGCATCCTTTCTCCTGATCCGTCCATCAAACTTGATGCAAGCTGTGTTGGACCAGTGTGCTGTATTTTTTCTTGGTCATTTCACTTTGTAGCAGTATGCCTTTCTTCCACATGCTATAATGAAATGGAAAGAGAAGCTGTTTAACCCTGTTATCCCCACTTCCTTACTGCCTGTGCACAATACCAATGACATCTTATAACAAAATGGGCCTCAGAGAGTTTAATCATCACTGCTCTAAACTCAATTAAACTTTCAAGCCCCAGTGAAACCTATTCAGCCTGACCACCACAAAAAAAAAAAAAAAAAACCTCAACTAAGAATGAAAGAAAGAAAAAAGTCTCAATAGAATGCTGAAATTTTCATCAAGCATGTGCAAGGACAAAAGTACCCTGTGGAAATGTTGCTTGAAATATGGAAATAAATTAGGGAAAAGGACAACTGATAAATGGGAATTTGATCAAAATCGAGTAATTATAGTAGAACATCACCGCAACTTGAATGCTGGGAGAAATAATAGACTTGATATCCCATGGGGACCACAAAATGGATGTTTTTGTCATATGATGCCTGAGAGAAATTTTCCTCTGTCCTGTACCACATGGAATATAACAAATATCACATGATCTCAGAAGATGGATTTTTTTACATGACTCTCCTCAAGGCTCACTCAATTATGAATTTAAACAATAATTCCAATCATGGGAAATGAAAAAAAAAATCACAAAGATTCAAGAAGAATCGTCCTTTTCATCTGTGAAGTAAATAAAAGATATTCTCAAGAGACAGGATGTATTTGAGACACACGTCCATAACAAGAAGTCTGATGAAGCAATCATGGTGGACAAATTGCCAGGAGTTTAACTGTCATTATTTTGTCATCAGTTGGCTGGAATCTCCACAATGAAAATGTCATATGATCTTTTCTGAATATTGCATCTTTTGACATAAGTATAAATGGTTATAACATTTTATGCTGTATGAAACAGAAGATATGTCCATCTGGAAACCAACTCCACCTCATAAGATCAGTCAAAAAGAAACTGTTTTTCTATTCTAGAATACCCTTTTCATGGCAAAACTTATGATGGCTTTTGGCAATTTTTGGCACTGTCCATTTTTATCTGTAGATTTAAAGGACAAGTACACCTTCATATACATAAGGATTGAGAGAGTGCAGCAATATTAGTAGAACACATCAGTGAAAGTTTGGGGAAAATTGGACAATCCGTTCAAAAGTTACGAATAGTTTAAGTATCTGCGCAGTCACTGCTGGAAGAGAAGACTACTACAGTGTATGATGTCACATGCGTACAACTACATAAGGAAAATAAAAAGAGAATTTCACAAAACTTTACTTTTTGAATAAAGTGTACATTTCTTCGACTTGCTACTGACGTATGTTAAGGGTAATATTATTCCCCCTGCCTTCTGAAAGAGAGAAGTCCAGTGTTCTTTTGTTATGTGAGAAAAATGGAAATATGTTGAATTTTCTTTATTCTTTCTTTATATAGTTGTACTCATGTGACATCACAAGGTATAGTAGTCTTTTCATCCAGCCATGACTGAGCAGAAACTTAAAAAATTCATAACTTTTGAACAGATTGTCCGATTTTCCTCAAACTCTCACTGATGTGTTCTACTAATATTGCTGCATTCACTCAACCCACATGTCTATGAAGGTGAACTTGTCCTTTAAATGATAACATGGTTAAGATTCTCACTAAAAATGTCATGACATTAAATGAACACATTACTACTAGTACTATCACTAATTTAGTGATGAGACATAATTTTCTCCATGATGAATGAGCAACCTATAATCTTTACTCTTGGACTGATAACAAAAAGAAAATCATAATGACCGTACTCCTTCTGAAGGAAGCATTTCCTCTATGTGAGAAAAGATATCTTGCCCATGTTTCATATGTGTGGATATTATGTTAATTGCGGAATATGTAATATGGGTACATGCACTTCAACCTGGCAAAGCAGTGTGGTTGCCATGGCAACACGGTGGAGTCACCACAGAGTCTATAGACTTAGGAAGCATGTCTCCGTACGCTTACATAGAATAAGCAGACTCCCACGATCCTGACTGGTGGTACACCAAGGAACATCTACTTCCACGCCACATGCTGGGAGTAATCTTTACTGTTGGATTAGTGGAATATGGAACACTGGCATCTTCCAGAAATGTACAGGAAACTGCTTTGATGGTTACATGTATTAAAGGTTTAAAGAGCACCTTCTTTTAAAAGTGGATGAATATGATCCTTGCTTGATATTTCAAATACTTCTGCCACATATACTGAATTTTAGCAGAGATCCACCTTTTATCCTTGATAAAGTAGCTCAAAAAATCCTCAAAATTTTATTTTGAATGTCGGAGATTCCATCAAGGAGAATTTGGCGAACATTCCATGCAAACAATTAACCATAACACTCTGAAAGGTTAAATTATTTCCAATTCATATGCAGTGAAAGGAAAAGGAAATAGGACCATTCACACTTTTTCCCACGTCTCGGCTGAATTAACATCCTGGCGAAAACTGAATAAATACAGCACACACATCACAAACACAAAGAAGATTTAATACCAGGTGTTTGCTGGATATCAACACTAAACACTCATTTTTTACAGTCCTTCTCTTTCATCTGCTATCTCTACATATTATCACTTTGATACCGGTACTCACGACGAAACAATATGGTAATATCAAAACATGCATTATCGTCGATCCATACAAATTCATCTTCCCATGCCTCCAAAATGAAAAAGAGCCAAAACAACAACACCAAACAGTATAAACTACGGTTGTGAAGCTGGAGTACACTGCACTCTGGAATGGCATTATGCTTCTTGAGCAATCTTTTATTTTTTATTTTTTCCCCCTCTTTAGTTCAAGAATCAGATATCTCATTGGCACATGCCAGCATTTGCTGAATGTGTGAACTCAGGACTGACAATTGATTGGGCAGATTAGGTGCGCTAATCCGGTGAATCCTTTGACGCTTATTTCCGCACATGGAATAACACAAGAATGGAGGGAAACGGTTCACTGGCTTTGACAAGGGGGTGAGATTAGACCAAGAGAAAACGTGACAATCTGCACGTACTGCATTAAGAAAAATTCTGGCCAAACGAGATCAAATGTTGGCGACAGCAGCTGCGTGTTACATCTTCATGCGTGCATTTTAGGCCGATCGAACCACGAGTCACAAACATTGTGAGATTATAATGTACCCCTATGAATGGAGTCAGTCTTAAACAATTTATCACCATGAGGTCCACTGAAAGTTGATATCATTGTAAACTTGGTTGCTAGGTCAGGCAGGCCGTTTTGTAGCGGCGAACCAATTCCACGAAAGAGAACACTGCTATAATGTGATTACAATATTAGTTAGCTGGACGCATATGTTAATTTCCTGCATCTTATCTTCTTCTGAAGTGATGTAAAGTGTATTAAAGTAAATCAGAAAGAGTAGACACTGTTGACGTAGCAACAACTTTTTCTTCCCATACTAGTCATGTGAACAACTACTGGGGGCATCAGGGGTAAGAGTGTACAGTAATAAATGAGTATATTAAAAAAAAGAAATTACATTTCCATTATTGATGTGACCTATGAGTGCCACTACATGATAAAAATTTGTGGCTACCACCTCCTTTCTGAGGTGTCTTTCATGCTCAGGAAAACACAAGAGGATTATAAAACACTTGAAAGCCTACGCATATTCCAGCAAGCATGACTACACTCACATTTTGCTCTCAGTATACAGTATTCATATTTCCCTTGCACCTGTTGAGAACAGTTTGGTTTCCATGGCAGTCATAACTAACTATGGAATACCTTGGTTATAGTTTTTAATCATACTTGATTGATCACAACAAACATTTACCTCGAACGGAAAACGAGTGTTTGGGTTCAAAGTCAAGAGAAATTCTTTCCCGTGTCACCGCTCAGAAAATGCACATTTATTGTATACATTAAGAACATCTCTGTATCACAACCTACTTGAGCACATTGGGGTGTGCCCTGAACAGGAAAAACAGAAATGTATGGCATTAATCAAAGAGAATAATTGTCAAATATTCTGATGCAGGGTTGCAGGAGTTCTTAGCATGCAGCACTGACCTGTAAATTTTGTGCAGCGAAATTCATGTCTCGAGTTTGAAATAGCACATTAAAAAAAGGGGGGATTTCAATTCAAACAATACCCAGCCTTCAATGAATAATGAATATGTTTTTCAGAAGTCTACATCGTGATTGGCCCAAATTTTTATACTCTTGTTATTCTTCGCCATCGCTCTACTACACTACACATTCATCACCGGAGGCATATGGCTCAAATGTTTTCCGCATCCTTGACTGTGTTTGGGTTTGACGGACCAGGTGCTGGATTCCAAGTCATAAAGGGAAATGCCTTGCCATTTGCCTTGGAGTGCCAACTCCCCCCCCCCCCCCCCCCCCCACTTTGAGTTCAGTGGTATGGTCAGCAGGTGTACCCATACACTGCTAGGAGGTGGGTGTTACAAAATACACCTCATTTGGAAGCTGGACATGCTTTCTTCATATATCTAGGGGAGGGGGGTCTCATTTGTTTCATGATAGATTGATAAAATTTTGAGTGGTAAATCTGTAGTCTTTAAGGACCTTTCAGCAGAGTGGGAACAGATGAACACCACTTGCAAATTTCAGGTCTGGAGAGAAACAAGTTGGTCTGCTTAGATATGAAACACAAAAAAACACTGAATCTCTCATGTATTTCATATAATTTTGTGATTTTTTTATTTTTCAAAACACAAGTGTGTCTATGGTAAATTATTCACAGGTGTGAAACCTTTTGAGAATAGAAGCAACATTCACTCCTCTCTGTAGGTACCTATGCACATCCAATATCTCACAGAAGCATACACAATGTGTATATCCCAAAATATGAAGTCTACACGACAATAGAGGTATAGATAATCGTTTGTCTCGCAAAGAAGATCGTAAGTAAGCAAACTTACAATTTTCTTTGTGAGACAAATAATTATCTGTACTTCTATAGTCATATAACTCACCATGATGTTCATTGTCTTCACAAGTATGAAACCTACATGTCAAAAGCACAGTTTTCTCTTGAAGTGCTAATCAGTACTGCAGAGTCTACGGGCAAAGAACTATTTCTGTCTTTTAACCCTTTGTACACACTGAGTGGGCTAGATTGCTACAGAAAACCCCATAGCATTGTAGACACTGTCTAAATGCCTTGGCATAGAAAGGGTTAATATAAAATCAACCTCACTCCATACAGACTTCAGTCCCTCTACAAAATTACCCATCACAATACAAGGAAAATATTAGATCTCTTCTGAATGCTGCGAAAGGAATTTCACAAGTGACTCATGACTTTGATTCTCTATCCTTACCGGTCAGTGTTGAGGTCTGAATCTCCATTCACTTCATTTGAATGCATAGAGCATGCTTTCTTTAACTCCTCAATTGTACTCACCCTCCGGAACACCAGTATTCTCACGCTTCGTGTTTGCTTAGAGTATTTCGCTGGTGAAATCTCACTTGAGCAAATCCCTTGTGAATGGTATTATAGCAGAAAGCATATTGACACAATATAATCAGGCTTCCAGTGCTTATTAAAACATATTTGTTGTCAGGAAAAGTGTTTATTTTCAATTCAGCTTGTACAACACTGATGAAAACCAGGTGTCTGAGCTGATTCTATTTTTCAGATTTGTGGCGAAGTCAAAATTGCTCATCCATAACTATTATGTGCCTTTCCTGTAAAATGCAAAAGCCCTTGTTGACTTCCTACAGAATGAAAGAATTCCATACACTGGTCTAAAAAACTAAATATTTTGACAATACTGAGGCAAGTCAGACCAGGTGTTTGAATTCTGTTCTTTGATACTTCACTGGGAGATTTTAAGATGATCTGCCCACTTTTACTATTTACACAAACTGGAGAAAAAGATAGGAATCATTATGCTGACACACATGTGAAATTTGGGAATGAAAGGAAATAAGGCAACATGCTGATATCATCACACAGAACATCAAATCTGTTCCATCATGTCGATCTAATGCACTGGATCACAACCAAGTTTTCTATGACACATAAATACGAGGGTCTTTTTGTGCTATATATTCTGTTTCACAAGGTAAGGTAAGAAAACCAAATATATGGAACCCATGTAAATTCTTTTTTTTTTTGTCTCAGCCAATAACATGAAGTTGAAAAATTTGAATTTTCAGTTTAAGATAAGAAGTTATGGCAGTTTGTGTCATATATTTCAACTTTATATAGCCCCATTTACACTCTGAGAAATTAATGTGTGTTTTTTTTTTTCCAAAATGGTCTATTCTGAATAAAAATACAAATCCACTGCAGTGATTGTACACAGTATTTTATGACTTGTTAGTTTGCTATCCACCACATCTACAAAGTGGGTACTGATTGTTTCTGGAAAGGTTTGCCATGCATATTTCATGTTGTTTATGATGCTTTTGATAAAAATATGACATATAAAACAAGGATGTCCTTTGTACAAGCAATATAAAAACATATGACACTTTAAATCAATTTATATATGCACCAGGTACAATTTCATTCTTATTGGTTAAGTTCAGCTTTACAAGACTGCTTGGTAAGAAAACAGACCATAAGAATTTTTCTTCAGCTTTGCTGTTACCTGTATCAAGCAGTAAAATTTTCAAATTCATGTATTCAGTCATTGAATCACAAACAAAGTCTTGACAATATTGTGTTTGAAGCTGCTAAAGAAATCATGAAATGGAATCTACACTTAAATAAAAAATGGCCTATCAGTCATTTCTACCCACAAAAAGCCCTGGGAATAAAGAGCTTAGGATCTTCACCATCTCAGATTACTATTTTACAGTCCTCCTCACAGATCAGTGTTACAATCAATTCCTGAAACCGAATTCTTGTGCTAAGTGTCATCATGACTTTTGTGTGATGCAATGCAATAAAACATTGATATCTTCAACATCAAACTTGCTTCAATGTTCGCTGGATTACCAGTCCATGATTTTACATACTCCCACCACTCAAAGTGGAGAACCCAAATACTTACACCCCTCGTAGATAACAGCAGCATGATAGACCCTACGGAAGCCTCTTCGATGATTAAAACTGTGGCACTTTTGAAAGCAGCCACAACCTGCCCATAATATGTAGCCTTGTGGAAAACACAATTGTTTGGGTTTTACATTGTTTCCAGGCATGAATAGCCCCTCTCCTGCAATCACCACTCTTCATGTGACAAACACATAGATCAATGTGAAATGTGCAGTCAAACATTTTTATCTGCCACAAACATATGATTAATGGCTCCAAAAGAAATTGAATAACATTTGAGTGCATGAAATGATTTTTATGAGCATCATCTTCATTATGAATTTGGCTCCCCACATTGAGAGGATAGAGGCAGAGAGATGGATTCATGAACACAAAGCAAAGTTTCTTGTGAGAGGGAGCGTGCAAGCAGTACGTTCCTTCCTTTTGGTACAAAGATTACACTATCAAAATCAGAGTTCAAATGAGGTAAATCTCTGCACAAATCTTAGCGCAGTACTCCAGCTCACTGTAAGGTATGATAAAAAAACACCTTGGCCTTTCTTCTCTGTAGTGTATGTCCCTATATAGAGCTAGAGGGTACATTTTAGAAGCCATTGATATTGGTAAAAATGATATTGTCCTCATTACAGGAGAAAATGTTTGATTCATACCAATCAAAATTTGACTTGAGGAAAGGTTTGATCCAAGACAATATGATAACATACATTCATTCAGAGATATATAAAATGCAATCTACAAGCAATCTAAATTCTATCAGTGTTTCAAAATAAAAGAAATATTGGTGAATAAAAACTAATGCATAAGTGAACAGTTCCCTTAATTGTGCAGGATAAGAAAACTTATCTGGCAAATCTTGTGGCATGAAACTAACCAAGGGTATGGTTTTGGGGGTTGTTTCTCTCCCTCTCTCCCTCTCTCTCTCTCTCTGAGAGAGAAAAATCTCCTTTTACATTCCTCATAGACACCTGTCTATGGAATACTCTGGAGCTACCCCGGGGTAGAAACGAGGAGAATCTCGTCTCCCGTTTTCCACCATCCCGTGTTCGGCACAATTGGAAGGAACAGGGAGCCCCCGGATTAAACGTATCTTGTTTCCGTATTTCGGTGCTGGCTGCTTCCATTAGCAATGCAAAAATATACTCGTAATCGCAAAAGCCCGGGAAATAAATCAATAGAGTGCTGCATTGGATGTGATGTTTATGACACTTACAAT
Source organism: Diadema setosum (assembly GCF_964275005.1). NCBI lineage: Eukaryota > Metazoa > Echinodermata > Echinoidea > Diadematoida > Diadematidae > Diadema > Diadema setosum. The sequence goes on from NC_092689.1 coordinate 18,298,746, forward strand.
TGAATCACGAAGCTCTTGAGACCTGCGCTAATTCGGTTCTCGTTTGAAAATTGAATTGAAATGTGCCAGGCTGTAAAAACAAGTCTGTAAACTTCTTAGGGCTAATTTTCTCTCCCTTCACAGTATGAGTGAGTTATCTCTCTAATAAAGACCCTCAGGAAACAATCCCATGCATAATCAAATAAGCAGTCATCAAGTCTTTGTCTGCACACTCATTAACTCACAATTTGAGCAGTAAAGTGATTACAATTCAGCAAATATGTCTGATTCAAGACAAGGATCACATTAGTTTAAAAAAAATCAAGGGAGACATCAATAAAATTTCATTGATCACATCATGATTAAGAATATTTGTACAGACTAAAAAAAAAAAAATACTGACTTTTCCTCTGGTAAAAAGCACTGAGTTAATGACATTTGTCTCATGCATTACTGCTTCCTGAATGAAAGATAATGTTACAATTGTGTTATCTAAGTTATATTAACAAACTGCCTTGTTCAAATCCATCATTTCCTTCAGCTGCTTAATTTCATTCAAAAGATTTTACAGGGGTTGGGTTTATCTCAACACGAGTAAATTAAGCAAAAACTGAACAAGTGCAAAGACTGCAATTCTTTTTATTACATCTGTTTTTCTTCTTTTTTTTTCCAATTCCAGCAGACTGTACTATATAGGGCTATACCACAGTGCTTCATATTGCCATCTGCTGAGTTCATATTGTAGTACCTTGTTAGCCTTCCCTGCGATCTGCTGACCCTGTATGCTTGTTTGGGTAGGTAGTACTGACAGATTCTCTCACTATCACTAAAAATCACAAACAACCCGCTCTGGAAGTCATGAACTTGCCGAACATTACCAAAGACCCCTAGCTGTCTGTTCCCAGGACCCAGTATTTTCTATACACCTTGCTCTGATTTGCTTGATTTTGTTCTGTTTTCTTTTGTTTCATTTTTGCACACTTCCACCTGCAGGGAAATTTCAATGAAACTGTTCCCATTTCTGCTGCTACGCATCTGCATTTTCACTTGACAAAAGTACCTTATCAGATTTAACGTATTACCAGTCATCGTGTTGCCTGTAGAATGTACATAAAAGGTGCAGTCTGTATTGTTGATCAGATGGAAAATTCTACTTGACGCTGCAAGTTTTTGTCACTGAAATTCCATTAAAGGATTTTTTTCTACTTTTTGTTGTTGGTGGTGGTGGTATTAAAAAGTTGTGAGAAAAGCATGCAAATAACTGCTGATGACTAAACACTACAATGATTGTGAATGCAAATTAACATAAGTACTTGACCTGACTGTCAAAGTAAAAAAAAAAAATGGTTATAGAAAGCAATCAGTCCCATTAGTGTGTGATCCAATTGCACATTTACCAAACTACCGTCTTTGTCCTTAAAAAAGGAGAGTAACAAAAATCATTAAAATCATCCCTCCCCTCAGAGTATTCATACTTTTGGGAGTGAAGCTCTGAGGTACGACAGGTGTATCCCTCAGAAATGACATCCCTGGTAACTGAGCCACAACTTAAGTACCAGTGACCTCATCATGTGCTACTTACAACTACTTGTTCCCTTCTCCCATTCCCCGAGTTCATGTTACCCGCTGGAGTCATGACATATTCAGAGTAATACAACTAGAAAGATTCTTGGGGATGGGAGCTTGGTGAGCTGACACTGTTTGTACATGCTTCCTAATCAATCATGTCAAAAGCCCTACATTGTTAAATACCCCACCGCCCCGCTGGGAGGCTGCTACAACAAGAAATATGCCCTTTTCTGCATGCAATCTCACTGCAAGTAAAAGAGCTTTTAGGGATGGCAAGTGTGGAATTGAGCAATCATGAGAAAATGAAGCTAAACAAGTACACTGTAGGCCCTACTTACTTGATTTAAAACAGAACACAGAAATACACTTGTAGAGGTGTTACTACATAGGACACACTTAACCCTCTGCATGCCTTATCAATTCCCTGTCCACATGTATGTGTGTGAAATTTGTGCACAATGAATGACTCATTGGCACAGAAAAGGTTAATGAAAAGGTCTAGGGTTCAAGCCCCATTCTAAAGCAAGAGACTTCATCCATAATGTATTTCTCTTGGGGGTTTGAGATTTGGATCGAGATCCAAATATCACTTATTTCTCATGTGAACACCTCTAAAACAATGAAAGACAGAATGTCAATTGCCACACTCTATAGGGTGATGTTCTCTTGCCTTATATTTATAACATCTGTAGCCTTTCATTAGGCAGTATCTCCCCGGTAACAATAACCCAATCAAACTTGCATACAATCAAATTGATCATGCCATAACTATTACAATGTCAAAACATACAGAAGTTGTTTGTCCATTACTGCCTCAAGCAAGTTTGAAATTAGATAAACTTCATACTTTATACATATGATTCTGGATCAAAAGTATGACTTCCCTGACCATTCGTACCCCTCATAGAGACTTCACCACTTTCAAAAGCTATTATGACTCATATCCATCAAACGGCAAAGAATATATAAAGTGTATATATATATTTCATACTGCTTTAGGGTATATATTTTATCATGCAAACTACCTCATAACAAATCAGAAAAATCAAGAGCTATCCAAATTACGAAAGTCAAAACATGAGTCAAAAGCTGACAACACTCTCCCAGCAGAAGGAGGGACTCACATTTAACACACCTTGGAGAAACACGCACACATTTGAAGAGTGTTGACGGTATGTCTCTGTGGAAACATTTCCTGTAAGTTCAATGCCATTAAGATCCCAGAAAGAGATGTCTGTATTACCGACAACTCTGGCAAAGAGAGCGACTTCCTTTGTAAACAGTATGCTGTCATGGGAATTGTTTAGGCAAGGAAAGAGAATATCATACAGCAGTTCACACTGTGCCGTTTTCTTCTTTTTTTTTGGGGGGGGGGGGGATTCTTGGGCAAAATTTTGTTTGGTGACTAGGTAGTATCCAATTTTTTCATCTTCTCCATATACACCAGTGGGCACATGAATAGAAAACAATAGTGGTCTGAAAAGGTGGCTACATGTCCCTCTGCAATGATCATAGCATGTCAAGTTTACATTGCTCCATCAGCTGCCCTGTAATAGGTGTGATATCACCGTGCGCATGGCAGAATGTTAACGTGCTTCCCTGCACATGGCAGAACGTTGTTAACCCTATGCGCACTACCACAGCCTAGCGACAATCTGCCATGCGCAGGGAAGCGCACTAATGCGAATCTGCCATGTGCACGACAATATGTGACTGGTACTCATTATTCATTTCTGTTGATGTACATCAGCCATCATGCTATAGGTTGTTGTGAATGTTAGGACCGCATACCATACAATAATTATAAATATGGGTGCAGGAGTTAATGTGCTTCTCCAACTTCTATTCCCATGCCATGCAATAAAGTGATCGTGACTGGAATGGTCAACCAAGCATATGGGTTGGGTATCCCCCTGTCCATATCTCAAAATGCACAATACAGGCATTTCTGGCATATGGCGTCACATATTTTAAACAAATGGTCAAAATTTGTCTGCATAACTTGATGATCATTCCCTTGTTTATTTATTTCATATATTCATCTGCCAATATACGTTTTGCATGCCAATATGGCTTCCCAGCAGTGTGAGCTTCAAACATATATTCTCATTCTTTTCAATAACTTTCTATCTACTCAAGATACAATGTTACATACTTTTATAAAGATTACCTTAAAGGCATAGTTTACCATTTGCAGATGAAACAAAAACCCAGCATTAGTGCTTTAAACTAGTTCTGGAATGCGAGTTAGGGATAGAAACAACCACTGTAAAAAACTGAATCCGTATAATCGATGCTAAGTATTGTTAAATACACAAAATTTAAACAATAGTTATAATAAGAATACTTCCAGATTAAACCGTCTACAGTTACGGTTTATTGAGAAAAATACTGATATCTATTTATATTTTAGGCTTTATTGCAAAAATTTTATATGGTAGGTCGTTTTGTGATACAACAGACCTACACATATGCATCAAATGTGATATCTTGAATATTTTTAAAATCACTGCTCCCTAAAGGTAAACGGCACCTTTAAAAGGGTATGTATCAAAGAGAGGTATGGAAGCCTCATGAGATTCCATTCTCTACACAGAGTATTATTCATACTAGAGCCACGACAAGCATGATATCTGAAAATACACTAACTCTCTCTTTTTTTTTCTCCTTTTTTTTCGAGGCATCATGGTCTGATTTTGTGATTTGTTTTAGGACTCCTACGATATGTTTCTTGGCCACCTCTAATGAATATATTTCTTGACAGATGGAATTACTTATATTTTCCATAATTAATTCCAACTTCAGTCACTCGGTGTGGTCCATTAAATGCAGTACTGTGGTATCATATGTTCAATCTGTCTCCATTTACTTTCCCTTCCTCATTAAATTTATTCATCTTCCAGGTCTAAATATGAGTTCAATCCTCTCTTTAACAAAGCAATTGCATTATCACTTCAGAAATTGATGTCTTGCTCTACAACATTATACAGCACTGCTACATTACACCAAAGTTTAGTGGGTCAAATATATCACATTTCTCTCATAAGGCTTAAATCTCTGGGGTTCTCTTCCCCTCATGATCATTGATACACCTGTGCATAAGAGCAACATCATAAAGGTCATAATCATAAAAATCAAAATGTTTTGCAAAGTAAATTATCATTGGCTTAGAGAGTAAGCTGTATGACTGCATTAATTTGATGATTAGAATTATTCTTACTGTCATTTCAGTGAATATGAATCTTGGAAAAATGATAGCAACTGATGCCATTGAACAGCTGTAAACCAGATGGAATGTTCATGTTCTGAGAATACTGCAGTGAAGTTTATTGGATAAATGTATGGAACTATGTAAAAATGTAAACTTGTGAAAGTCCCGATCACATTTTAAAGAAAAATCCGACTCTTGTATTTAACGTCCTTCTAATTCGCAAGCAACTTTATTTCTTATTGTTGCAAATTGAATGCAGGCGTGGAAAGATTTAAAGGAAACCATCAATTCGAAGTCTGCCATGAACACTCATGAAATACACCCACATCAAATGTTTCGTACCGTTACGGTAGGTACTAACTTCTTTCAGTTCTTTTAAGGCTGCACTCTGTGTTGCCACACATGACTGAATGAGATTTATGGCATGGAATTTGATCATTCTGAGGAGAAATCATGGTAGAGTTTTGAAAATGGGCCGAGAAATTAACGAGACAGTGGAGTCAAAGAGACGTGAGATTGGATAGTGGGGTCAGGATTCTAAACCCTTGAAACAAACATGCCCAGCTCCAGCGCAGGGTGAGGACAGCTCGTCAGGTTATCAGCAATACACATAGCCATTCTACACAGCGCCCATAAATAATCATAGAATGAACCAATATCATTTGATAGTAGAGGTAATAAAGCTACAACCTGGACATGCTCAGCTGAATGAAATAATGCCCATATCTGTCCGCCAGCCTGCTCAGGTTGCTGTCCTGGTAATGGCTCTTTGTCCCAAATGTCCCATGATTTCAGAAAACATCTACATCTACAGAGCAATTTGTATAGGTCTGTGTCCTAGAGGGACCCACAGTAAAACAACTTTTTTCATACATATCATGCTCTCTATAAAATGGTCTATCATGTTGGAATGCTGGTAGAGGTCTGAAAGGAAGGAAATAGGATGTAACTTTCTGAACAGAACTGGCCATGACATGCTACTGAAGGAGGAGCAGCACTTGTTTTCTAAATCTTGTCAAGGGACTCACCTACTCTCTGAAGTGACATTTTAAGGACCAAGGTCAAGAATATTCTGTGATCGTCTGAAAATCTACTTTGTTTTTAGTTTCAAATACATGCCCTGTACTGCCATTCTCTTTGCACACAAAATAATGTGTTGTTCAAAATTTTTATGGTGAGAACATAAATAATGTGGTTTTTTTTTTTTCACAAGATTTAGGTCAGTGATCCAAATTGCTAAAATTTTTGTGATTCTTTTTGCAAAAAGATGGAAAGTTATGCAGTAAGACCAGTGACTGTAAAATGCCCAGATTTTATATATATTCCACAACACAGCAAATAAACAATCCTATGTTATGATGAAGGGGAAATGAAATCATTTAGGCCTACTCAGCTGTATTAAAGGCATTGCTTTTACTCAAAAAGTTTTGTTAGGACACATTCAATAAACACAGTTGTAAATGATCCTGTGTTTACATGGTAAAGTGTATGACTGCACTATAGTTCATGTACTTACAATTTTATGTTGTCATTTTTTACCTCTTTTATTTAGCATGATAAACTTTCATTCAGGACATTGAATCCATATTAGGTAACAAAGAATGGAACACAAAATCTGCAGTAATACAATGAAATGGTATGATGCCCTAAATGTGTAACCATCTATCAGAAACAGATCACTTCAAATTGAACCAAAAACTGACGTCTAATGAATTTTCCAAGACCCCCCTTTTTTTTAAGGACAGTTAAATTCAGTCAGTTATCAAGATATAGGTAATCTCCCTAGTGCACACAGGATTGTATTAGGCCCTACATGTGTATACAACACATTTTCTGTGCTTTCTTTAACTTACAAAAGAAAGGAAACAGAAAGAGAAGAATATTCAACCTAGATCATTTTTGGCAGACGACAAGATAAATATGCCTGGGGAGCTCAGGCACCAAACTTGCAATTAGGTCACCCTGTATTGATTATCAAATCAATAGTGACAGCATTGCACAGACCTGAATCTCTGGAAAATGAAAATGCCATGTTCTAAATTTGGGGAGGTGAATGTCCACCACCACCACCACCACCACCACCACTATTACCTCTGCACTCATTCCTCCACACCACCATATTTTCCTTAACAAAATTTCCCATCTGGCCATCCTTGGAATTCTGTAAATTTACGAGGCTAGAGGGTCAGGACTAATGGTAATAACAATGACCCCTGAAACAACAGAGAACAGGATGAGACAAAAAGTAGACACCCTTCTCCAATCCGACCACATATCATTCAACATAGTAGTTCCGCCCCCATCAAGAGGCAAAAGCTTTCCTCACCCTCAGGTATGCTCGCTATCCTGTAAGGGGTACGACTTCCGGGGAGTACAAATACCAAGGTAAGAAAATTCTGGTGGCCCTATGTATAGTAGCCACTCTAGCATTTGAGTGAAAGAAGATTGGCTGTACAGATGGGAACGAATCTAGAAAGGAGAAGAAAAATAACAGATGTGGACATAGGAATAGGTGATCAACTTGCAGCAAAATACCCCAAAGCAGGATTCGCAGCCTCAAGAGCAGAACAGAGTTAGTGCTTAAATGTGTAAGGTCATTGGAGTTTATTCCCTTCTGCTTCTTACTTTGCAAAAATGGGTTTCCAGTAACAAAGTGATTTTGTTCAAATAGTTTCTTTACAGTTCTTTTTTTTTTCATTTCCACTTTCAAATTCATGTTCACATATATTATATTCTTCTTCTTCTTCTTCTTCTTCTTCTTCTTCTTCTTTTTGTAATTATTACACCTGAAAGGATTCATGTGATACTAGAAATACAATTTGAATTAAATTGATACCTATATGTACTTGAAGATATTAGTGAATACGTTGAAGAAAAATAAACTGGCAGTGATTTTCACAATCTTGAGTCTTCACACATTGAAGCTATCACAAGGCTATTAAACCAACTAAAAAAAAACATATCTGCATGGATACATCCATAGTATGATTGATACAAACATAGGCCTGACAAACTTAAAACTCACACAGAGGATGAATATTACAGCCACAGAGGATGAATATTACAGTTGAAGGGCTATAATATTCTAACATTTGAGAAATAATTCAAAAGTATGATATGGGAGGGGGATGTGTGTGTGTGTGTGTGTGTGTGGGGGGGGGGGGGGGGGGGTAAGAGGCAAAATGTTTTGGAAGGAGGGGGTTAGGATACATGGACCACACCACAGCCCAGACTTCTCTGTCATCACAAACAATCAGTATTGCATTTTGCCAGAAACCTGTGGCCGTTGAGAGAAAATTCCCTCTCAATCAAACCCAGCAAAGGTTCATATTTTCAATTATCTGAATACAAACATGGAGAAGGCCTTCCTGCCCCTCCCGGAGGAGACGGAAGAAAACACCCAAAGATAGCAAAAGTGATCATTAAAAGTGCAGTTATCCTTGCCTGAGACCAACCTCCTGGCTAGCAAAGGCACTCCTGCCCTTTTATCGGCCACAAAGTGGTCCACAGAGGATAATTACTGTCCACAGTACATTGGAACAACTTTTCTGAAAAATTCCAATTTGAAATTCTGCATATTTTCTTTTTCAACAAAAAAAAAAGTCTGCTCTCTCTCTTTTTTCTTTTTTTTTTTTTGATCAGGAACTCGTCCCTTGAAGGAAAGCATCTCTCCAGGAATTGAGATCAACCATGCGAGCAAATCAGTTTTGAGCTGGCAATGCACAAAATTATCAGTGTTTGATGAATTGATGTGGGGATCACCGATTGTCTTATTCATTCACAACACAAACAAAGCTTATGCGAACCCAAGAGTCTGTCCGCTGTCGGGCATGTGAAAATAATTTCCAGAGTCATCGAGTATTTAATCATATCTGACATGTTTTGGTGCCTCGCAAACTGGCAAGCAGACACAGTCGCTTTGTGTCTCAGCTGCGTAAGCCACAGCAAACATTCATATTTCATCCAGTTGGTATCACACTAAGAACATTTCCTTCAATGTTATGAACACAAACATACTGTACTGTACATTGTGAACATAAAAAGCTTTGGAAAAGAACGGAAATCAAGAAAATAGGATGAATTTCAAATGGTATATTATTCTCCTATGTTTATTGAACCCATTATCTTCCTTTATGTTTCACTACAGATCACAACATAATCTTTTTTTGTCATCAGAAACATTCAAAAGGATGATGAAGTATCATTTTGATTCAGTCTTGATCTTATGTAGAACAGGTCTGCGGGGGGTTTGTGAGCTATCATTTCATTCTGTATGCAGACGGTGTATATAATGAGACCTCAGAAAGAGTTTGCTGTTCATCCACAGGTTTTTATCAAAGGATATAATCGACTATAGATTTCCTTACCACACAGGCTGCCATACACTTATGATAGAAATCAACGATATAATCAATTCTAACTCTTCATAAAACAGAGCCCTGATGAAATGGTAAGAGTTATTATGCATGGAAGAAAAAGTTCCTAGGTTGCCATCTTATGAAAAACATGCCAGCTGTTCTGTCCTTAGATTCCTACCAGACAACCCTGTAGATTGGAAATGAGTCATCTCTACATGTCAAAGCAAACAAATACTTGTGCTCTCTTTTTTAGTGTGGTAGTCCATTTGTCAGCTGACACTGAAGATCAAGACAGATGTTGAAACAATCACGGCACAGTTCCATCACTGTCGAGTGGAAGGGATGATGGTAAACATCGACATCAAAAGAATGCTTTTCTAAAAAAAAAAGTTAGTCAATATTCTTTCCACTTAATCAGCAGCCATTACATAAATTTTTGTTGAGAAGAAGCATGAAAAAATAATTCCGCACACACTTTAGTAGCTCTATTGGCCAAACTTATTCACGTGACATACATGTAAAACATTACAACTGACATACTAGATATTGATTGATTTTGAATCTTCTTTCAAAAGCACTCTTCCTCAGTAATCAATTCTCTTTGCACGTCACACGTGTCATATTTTGTCTTTTTCTCTCTTTTTTTCTTCGATTAGCCCAATGAGTCAGCCTAGGCCGCAAGTATACAGGTGAGTTAGGAGAACTGATTGCATGTTTCAGTTTTCTTTCTTGGTGAATGACGGGGGGGGGGGGGGGGGGGAGAGACAGATGGAAAAAATGAGAGGATGGCAAGAGTAGCTGAAGTAGAAGACAGCACGATAGGAAAAGAAAAAACAGCACCTAAGCTGATGAGTCTCCAAGAACTTGTGACAATAAATAGTGCAGTACTTGTAGGCTCCTATTTTCATCACTATTAATTCTCCTTCTTGTTGTCCGGGTCTTTTCAATTTCCATGCAGGCTGGTAATCGTCTGCTCAATGGTTGATCAATCTTTCCTCTTCATCCCTGTCACATGACACCGTTCCTCTACTCGTGTAGCTGGCCAGCCTCTGGACGGGCAAAAGCGCTTGCTGGTAATGAATACTCCGCTGGGAGCTGGCACAGGAAACGTATAAACCTTTTGTGCATCAACCGCCAAAATTGATAGTCCTCCAGGAGTAGTGAGGCTCAGAAATCTTGCAGCGTGCCAAGGAAAAATATGCAAGCTAAGTGTTCGATATTTCTCTCAATTTATGAAAGCACTGCAGGGCACAATTTTCCTAATTGACCAACATCATTTCCTTGAACATAGCTGCCATCTTTCACACCTTGTTCACAAACTACAGGTCCTCTATAAATGTCTTAACAACCTAAATTGCTAATTCAAATCAATTTGGAAATGCTGAGGTATTCCCAGCAGTGTATTATAATCATGACATTGCTCAACAGCCATAAACCTGTTTTGTGTGGGTTTATTTGTGTGTATACATGTATGTATGTGCGTGCGTGTGTGTGTGTATGTGTGTGTGGGTGTGTGCTTATGTTTAGATTAATTGTGGGAAGGGTACCTCATATAATCTGCATTTGTTCTTAAAACAGGATACATGAATAATGAATGATTATACATTATTTGAGGAGGAGACATGCACCCTTTAAGCTTGTTTGCAGTTATCCATGTACAATGTGTCAGAGTTACCAGTTTGCATGAATTGCCAGTTATCAGCTGTAATTTTGCTGGAGTCACAGCAATTACAGACTATGTACATGGTAAATTTGATATAAGATTACCCTAGATTTTTTTTATCGATTTCCTCTTGCAGGTTCAGAAAGAAGATACAGCACTAGGATATGATACTCGTATAGATGCACAAATCACTTCGGAATGTGAGCATGTGGAGTTGAAGACGTTGCTGCAGAAGAACTGAATGGATATGGCTGGCACATATTCGCATACATGGTGATGACAGTCAAGTCTTTCAGTGTAGCCTGAAGCACGGAGAGGACCAGTTAATGAAATAAGTGCTCTGCATAACTTGACTTGTCTGGCACACATAACGAAAGAGCATTTCATGTCCTCAGTCTGTTGAAACACAGATTGATTGGAAAAGATTGAGAGAAAATGTTCTGCAACAGGGACAATTTGGTTTCCAAGAAGGAAAACTGTAGGTATTGAAATATATGTGGGATATCACATAAGCTGTACTTACTAATTACGTCTACTTTCATTTTGCAAGGGAGCCAGAATTGTTTAGGGATTTACAGCTAATCTCTCCTGTCAGCAAAGATAAAGCAGAGTGGCAGCTCGTAGTCTGCTTGTCAAAAAAAAAAAGGAAAGATGATAAACACAAAAATCACTCTCGTGTTGGCTTGTTCATTAGTAATTTGAATCTTTGAATCTTTGAATCTTTGAATCACATACAATTCTTGATCACCTTTTTCCAAGGTTCTTTTACAGATAGTTGAGTTATCTTGTTTTCACATGTACCAAGAGTGCTTAGTTTGAAACACAATTGTAATGACGCATCACTAGAATTGTGATTCAAATGAAACATTCTTGCCGCGTGAATGCAGACTGGAACTGCCGAGGGTGATTTGAATCGTAATTCCCATCATGTTTCAAATGACGGTCCGGAGGTATTTTCCAATCACGATTTGCCAGAATTACGGGACAAAACAGTCGTGTGAATGGATTGACTTCCAAAATCGCGTTTTGGGGGGCAGAGCTTCTGCTGACCTTTCAACCACTTCGTCAGAAAAAACACGCCCTCTAAGTGCTCACACTGCAGTCAAAGTGCGAGCTACTCATGGCTCAAGAGTGATTGATTGGAACTTGGAAAGACACCAGACCGCCCCTCCTTGCTCTGAAATTCAAAACCACAGTTCAATCCAAAAAGCCTTCCTCGGCCGTGTGAAGGGATGATAACTCGAATCGTAATTCCAATCGTGTTAGCAATTCAGCATTACAATTATGTTCCTCGATACGTGTAAAATTGACCATGTATCTTAGTAGACATCAAGATTCAGCATTGATTACCTTTCTTCCATAAGCAAAAAACTACTGCCATAGTTGAAAGAAGATATTCCTGTTTTCTGTGAATGCTGTAACTTTTAAAAAGAAGATTGATGATGCTAGGACCTCTTGTTTCATCAGATAGCTAATTGTAAAAGCAAAATTATGACTGACTGCATACCGGGAAAATAAAATTCACACAGAGGCCATCACTTATATAGGGCCTACTTTGGATATAGGGTAGATGCTCAGGATATTCTCAGAATACAATAAACGTCCATTAGGATGCTTTACTCACTAGTAGGAGCCCGACGCATTGGACATCGACTTCGCAAGCAATCAAACAAAGGAAATTTGGTTCGTCAGGTAGAAGATTGCTAGTCTACTACCAAGATAATAATGGTAACCTACATTTAAATTCAGAAATTTTCAGGAGAAAAACAAATGCTCTCTCTCTCACATACACACAAGCATAACGGAGGCAAAATATTGCTTACTTGTGGACTGACTTAAGAATACATATCAATATCATCATCATATTTTGGCAATGTTCAGTTTTGTGCCAGTATATCTTCATCAAAGCATACAAACTTGATGGCTGCATACCTGCTGGGATAGCCCCAAGAAAAGAACTGAATGTGAAAACAAGGCAGAACTAGATGTTGACTTGTCTCAAGGGTCTAATGATGTATACAGATTGCACACCATGGCAGGAATATATCAAATCAGCTATCAGAGTAGTGGATATTATCAAACAAAAAACTGAACCAAAATAATATTCAGCTCACTTTTTCTCTACGTGTTACCACTGCACTTATTCAATATATAAAGTTTGCAAAGTTTGTTATTTTATTTCTACTATTAAAGCACAACTACATTTACAAAAAAAAAAACAACAACTACAACAACACTTTTGGTATCACAGATGTTCACCCAAGCCTTCAGAGAAACAAAGTGTAATGTATTCCTATCATGCATACTATATACTTCCACATCAAAATTCTACCTTTTTCTTCTCCCTCCCTCTCTCTATCTTTTCTCTATAAAATTCCTTTCCTAATAATGCCAGACACCTTTTGCTCCGCATGCCCACACCCTTGGGTCAAATGCGGGTATTTGCTGTAACTGATCACTCTTAATTGCCAACACCATGATGATATCATCACAATTTAGCCAGCAGGTATCGTCCATGTATAATGAGTAACATGATAGTGCCAAGAAGCCCCTGCCTGCATGGCTCTCCTATAAGGAGTGGATTGGGGTGGGGTGGGGGGTTGGAGGAAGGGATAAGGGGGTGGGGCAGTGAGGATGGGTGGATGAAGAGCTGGGATGAAGATGGGAGTTGGAGGGGATTTCTTCTTCCAATCATCCTGGATTGCCTGAAACGTAGATACTCCCATTGTAATCAACCTTGCCCTCGCTGGTATAACTGAGACCTCATTGTGTCCTTGGGAGAGCTTTGGATTTCAAATACATGTACAACACACAAAATTTCAGTGTTTTTCATCACATAATTTAAGTAATGCACATAGTATGCAGTATTACAGGGACATCAAAAAATGAATGTCTTCCACTCCAAATTGACACTCTTATAATGCCCCCCTAAAAAAAGAAAAAATAACATGTTAAAATCACCAAGTTCTTTATATGTATAAGTTAAAATTAATATCTATATCATTCAACCTCCACAAACTGACCAAGCTATCAACACAGTCACACAGTAGAAGTTGTGGCAATATTTTTTTTTTTTTAATACAGGATTGCACTTGGTCAAAAGGAAACAAGTTAGTTAAGGGAAAGTGATTAAAGGTCAAACTTTTCTGAAAGTCAACTCCGTCTGATAGCAGAGAAAACTTATAGCTGTTCAGGCAGGGGCATTCACACATTTCTTGAAATATTTAGAGAGGAGCATAAACAAAATACACCATTCTCACAGGTAGATACTATAATCATTCAAAACTTTCTATGAAGAGTTTTATCAGAAAATGGGAGTGTTGTTCAAATTCAGACGATTTTTTTTTTCATTTAGTACCAGTGGTAGTTTGCCAAGTTTTCTAGTGATGAATTAATGAAGGCTGTGTCTTTTACTAAACCATTTTCACTCATTCCTACTGGTGTAGGAAAAGTACAAACATGAAATGAAGTATATCCCCTCTTTGTCTCTTACTACACTATATAAATATTATTAATAACTAATAAATCAGGTATTCATAAGTAAAATTTTTCAGTACAATCCTATCAATTCCCACTGTCATAAATTTGTCAAGTCTGTCATTCTCATTGTAATTGCAGCCCAGCATGTTATTAATATAATGTTGCATAAAATAATACAATTACAATGTAGTGCCTACTAAAAACAGGTCCCAGTGGATGAGAATGTACATGTATTTTAATCTAAAATTGATAAACGTCATCTACCATTTTACATCATTACATTTTGCCCCCATTCATTCCCAGAAAATTGTGCACTCAGCTTATTCTGAAATTGAACGCAACCTCTTCAAACTTAGGAGTGTTAACTAGCTATGGCACATAACTGAAAACACCCTGTTGTAAGGCACAATAAATTTCCGCTTTCTAAATTGTGTATAATAAAAAGCATATCAATGGTTTCCTTACAGATCATTGCCATAAAGAGTACCTGTTGACTTAATAAAAGCAACAGACCAAATGCGATTACAATCAGTCTAGAAGACCTGGGCACAGGACAACAACCTTCCAGGGAAGTTCATGTTGCTAATTCTGTGTACAGGATGTTCACCACGACTGCCTGGAATGATCCACAATTCCTTCTACAATAAGCAAGTTTGGAGAGAGAAAAAAAAAATCCACCTTGCGCATGAGCAGTAAAAGGTCATTTGTATCATTGTACCAACAGGCATCACATTGCTATTTTTATATTTCACTGAGATAAGCATCTACAAAGCAATCATTATTCATGCAGTCCTTATAATAAATGGTGCTTGTCAGCACATCCACCTGACATCATACCTGGTACAATGCATTTGGCAATACTGAGAGAAAAAGTTTTTTTTTTTCTTTTTTTTAAATACATTCAGTGTAAAACAATGAAATGGATGCTCACCCAAATATTAATTAAAGGACCATTCTGATCACTTGGTCTTACTACGCAAGTTCATTATTTGTTTAAACACGATTAATGAATTCCACAAAAAGTTACATTGGGCAAGCCCATGCATCTAGTCACTTTGAAAATGAGTAAAGTGCCTAACCAAGTGAAAAAAGAGAAAGGTCATTCATACCAATGTGCCGACAAGCCAACTCTGAATTGGCTCATTGAGAAGTCACTCCCAATGAGACCGATTTTTCCTCGCCTGCAGAAAATCCTTCAGCTCAGCTCAACATTTTCTTCATTATTTGAAGCAATCATTTAATTGTATCTATATGTTTAAATGTAGCAAGTCATTTCTTTTCTATTCCATTATTGCAGCATTTATATAAAGAAAGGAATATATGCAAAGATTTATGAAAAACTCTTTAATGCATTCGGTTAAACATGTGATACAATTTCATACGGAATTCAATGAATAATGATGCAGAAAACATTCATGCTAATGAAAATCATGATGAGCAATATACAGAAAACAGACAGTAATCCACAAGGGCAATTTTACAATACTGGACTATGAAAGTGTGACATCTTTTGAATATTGCTAAGAAATAATGCAAGAAAATAATGCAAATTCTTGTAGCTTGGCATTAAATGTGTAGTTGCCGTGAGGGTAGAACAAATTTCAAATTTGAGTAAAATGCTAATTTTGTAATGAAAAATATGTTACACATACCTGGTACACAATCATATACCACGGTAGACCTTTTAGTTCAAAATGCTTGGTGTGACATTCCATCATACAAATGTTACACAATCTTTACAAATAAAAGATTAGTTGATTACTTTTATATAGGCCTAGTGACTGATACTGCTTTCTTTCTGAAGAAGAAACAACTTAGAGTAATCAACTTTTCACATTTTATATTTTCAATTAGAGTTCATGAAGTCATGTAATATTCATTACTCTGCATTTGGGTGGACACCAAAGATTCTAAAATTGTTTATATTATCTAGTGAAATAATGTTCCACATTTCTCAATGAATTTTAGATCCACATTATGGAAAGCTCCTCTAGTGAAAAAAAAAATGAATATTTCAAATGAAGTTTTCCTAACTGCATTTGGAATTATGATGTAACAATATAACTGGTGGACATTAAAAATGTGCCCAGTATTTCTAAGTATTACTAATATACTATTCAACCTTCTTCTTCATAAGTTTAATATAATAATTATTCCATGTAGTTCTTTCAAGAAATAAACTTTAAAACAAAAGAGTCATTTGTATCAACTACTATTTAGAAGTATCAAATGTAGCATTTATTATGAGGTGGACACCATGGATCAGGAAGGATACATGACATGAAATATAGTGATGATTTATAGAATTACATGCATCCCAAGATATTCAGTTCTATGAGCATGCTCTGGATCAGCACTTGCCATATCAGACAACAATAGCACATTGGATAGTCTTGCAAATTTCTAGAATACCAATTCTCACAATTTATGTCTTTCTGTGTCACATATTTCATGTCTAGTTATGGACAAAAAAGAAAATGGGTTTCACCAAACATATAATTGGAAACTGCTGGATTTCATATACCAAGTTATTTCATTAATCTCTAATATATATCTGCAGTATATGACATGATGAAATTATTATATTATGCTAAATTATTTCTATGTTTGAATATGAAATATTCATTGAGAAATCTCTCCAGTATTGTAGAAATGTCTATATATTACATCCCCAGTAAAACTTTAATTGAAAAAAAAAGAAGTCTGGGATTACAATTCAGGTTTCACGACTTTATTACACTCTCCTCACATTCTCCTGATAATCATATTCATGTCAAGTAGATAACAATACTTGGAAAATCATCTTCTGACACAAACTAGAGTATATGTCCATGAAAAATGCAGATTCTGTAAATTACACTGAGACTCCACATATTTTCTCTCAATGATTGCTAACTTTGTTACACTATAGTCAAAAGTCTTAGTGAGTGACTGTTTGTTTGTTTGTTTGTGTGTTTTTGTTTTCTTTTCTGTACATTATGGCTTTATGAATATTATGCAACAAAACATCTGATCGAAGCCATTTTCAGCAATGTCAGGAACAGAAATATATTCAATTTGTAATTTCTTTCTAAACTATTATATTTTTGTTTTACTTTCTTTTAAACATCTAAAATTCATCAAAATTTCGAGGCCCTCACATGAATAAAAAACCAATACTAAAATCAATAAAAACAAGCTCTTAAACCACACAGTGTATTCAAGGAGTTATTCTAGATTATTGAACACAGATTTGTCATTACTGTTTTGTTTAGCTCTATTCTCATCACCAGTACGGACTAAAATTATATTTCAATTTTCTATATCAACAATCAATAACTTTATGTTTTTGTGGCAAACTCACTGATTTGTCAACTTTATTATAAATTCCTGTTTCCTTTCTTCTAAAGCTACATATCAATGTTGGTTTGGATATATAGACCTTAGTAATTTGTCATCCAATGCATCCAGACCATTCTATTAATTCAATATGCCACCAGAGTATATATTTTATCTTCATCTTTTTGACATACAGTTATATGCACTGTGTCATCTTTGCTGAGCTTCCATTTGCATAAATTTCCTTTTCTTCTATCAGTCATGAAAAAAAAATACTCTTATTCAGTTTATCTATTATTCCTGATCATTTTATCATATTGACCTTATTGGTACTTACATATAGGCCACAGTGTACAACTGTTGAAGTAAAGCTTTTATAGTTCAGTCACATTAATGGGAAAATTATCTCAAAGAAACAAAAAGATTCCAAAGCTTCTGAGATACTAAATTTGGCATAAAACTGAGGGTCAAACTGACTGTAAAACTTCAGATTTCTGAACCTTTTAACTGTTATTCTGGATAACTGAACTCAGGTACTGAATTACTAGAATAGATGATAGGCAAATTTGTTTGTTAAACTGTATAGTTCAGCAACAGTTTCTAGACAAAGGTCACATAATCTAAGACTGTGAATATCAATCAGCACATTCAATGGCTGAGAGAAATATATCATTTAATCAAATTATTAAACAGATGGGTATAAAATAATAAAGCACTGCCAGAACAAAAATAAGACATTGTCCTGCCAAAGGAATACATGTTGAGGTGACTGTGACTAAATAGCATTATCATCAAAACAGAAACAGATTCTGGAAGTGAATATATTAAGTGCCATCATTTATCTCTAAAGGTATATCCATGGATCTTTCTAAATCTAAAGCCTGTATAGTGTAGAGCAGCACCTAGGATGAAAGGAGTTCAACTGATATTCAGCACTAAAATAACAATTTACAAGAAGGGACAAACTGATAACAATCTAATAAATCATGCGCTTTCGTCACAAATATTATGACATTCGCGTCATTTTCCCCTGTGAACCTGCCCTATCACGTTCTCCCATCGGAGCCCACGAAGCATGTACCCCGAAGCTACCGGGGGCCTCCGATAGGAGCGCTGGTGGGTTGGGCTGATGATAGGCGCAGCCGACCGTTTGACAAGCCAGCGATAGCCAGGTTGGTGGGAAAATGTCAAGGGGGAAATTCTGGTTTTGATGACTGATAAAATTGGCAAGTGACCACTTGCACAAAGTAAGTAGTCAAATATGGGATCATACGTCAAATAACTTTGCCTTTAAGCGCAATAAAGATTCGGAACGAGATGAAGATGGATTTGTTCATATAGCACTGAATGGCTTTAGCCTTCTTCAGACACGGCGTCACTTTGACACCATACTACCAGCCACTACACGGCTAGACTCCGGCGTGGATTACGACCGGTGGCTGGTATAGGAGAGGGTGCGCATACCACCATATTTTCTTGTCAATATTTCCATAGCATGAAAGGGGGAACCATCTCAATAAATCAGCCAAAAAGATTGATACACAATCTCTATTGTCCACTTCATTGTTGATAACCTGCTTCAAAAGATATGATCCATTTAGAAATTCTGGGTTTCCACACTAAATGCTACAACAAAATGTGAGGAATAATATCAGGCATTTTACTTACGAATCGTCATAGGCAAAATCCGCAGAGAGAGTGTTACAGTACAGCAAAAAGGCCGTAACACAGCAGATAATCACGTCATACATTGTTGAATTATCCCTCCAACATCCAAGTTCAAGAGCATCTCAAGTTTATCTGTAGTCCCAGAGCAGAACGCGTGGAAAACACCGCATATTTGATGGAGATTGCATGCAACTGCAGACGGTGGACCTAGCAGACGGCTCTCCAGTTCTCTCCTCCGTGTTCGCTGGATATCCGAATGCGTGGAAGTGTTTATCCATACACTGTGAACGCGTGTGCGTGCTGCTAGTTCTCATGCATTTGAGACTACTTTGCCTGCGTCTTATGTCAACAAATCCGCGACACGCGATAGGACTGTGTACCGCGAACCTGGCGGCAAAATTCAGCACAACCCACTTCAGTGAGAGGGGGCTGACTAGAGAGCGGAGGAGTAACCATCCCTTTATCACATCTTGTTATTTTCGTATGTTCAATGTATAATAAGAAGACAGCTTTGTACGCTCCGAGTGTCTACTCGGATTACTTCACATTTGACAAATTTTCATCACAAGTTACATGGGAGTTTCTTTGTGTCGAATCTTGGGTATACCAGAGTTTGAATTGCATTCGAGAGAAAACTCTTCCTCTCTGGGGCTACATACCGACCAATAATCATCTGAGTATTTATCTACATTATCTTCCTCGTTAGCAGCAGCAACAACAATCACCAAGATCAAATTCACTACCACACCACACCACTTAATAATCATCAGCATCACTTTCACCGCTGCAGCCGCCATCACTATACACCACCACCATGCACCACCACCACCACCATCACCACAATCATCATCACTTTGTTTTTGGCTTATCTATCGGCAAGAAGATATGATTACAACAACAATCACTCGAGAAACGTATACTTTATAGGTAGGGGGCCATTCTTGCTTGAAAAGTTATCCGACGTCGCGATATCTCACACGTTTTTATTTTATATTTTGCCAAGGTTAAATGTTGGGCACTTTGCAATCTGGCCGTCTGACTTACGAAGAAGAGCTTGAGAGAGAAGATAATAAAACATAATAATTTATAAAAATTATAGTCATTTATGTCAAGCACAGGGGGTTGTGGTTTATTTTCAATCATCGAGGCCTGTACATTTCAGAGCATTTTCTATGAATGTTAGCGTAACATTTCATACTGCACATTTCGTTTTCTTGTTGCAGAAAGGTACTGTATAATGTATACAAGGCTCGACACCACCTCTTTTTCTTTTGGTGCCCCGACCGGGTCACCGGGCCACCACTTATGTCGAGCGTTGCATGCATATTGCGTAATTTTCTCTCGTCGTCGACATACGGATATAAAGGCATAATTTACCATTTGCAGATGAAACAAAAACCCAGCCTTAGTGCTTTTCAATAGCTCTAAAATGTGAGTTCGGGATAGAAACAACCACTGTAAAGATTTGAAACCGTATAATCTACGTTAAGTATAGTTGTTAAATACAAAAATGTGAACAATACTAAATGTTTCCAGATTAAACCGTCTACAGTTATGGTTCATTGAGAAAAATACTGATATCTCCTTATATTTTAGGCTTTATTGTGAAAATTGTATAGGCCTATGGCAGGACGTTTGGTGATACAAGAGACCTACACATACGCATCAAATGTGATATTTTGAACATTTTTTAAATCACTGATCCCAAAGGTAAACGGGACCTTCTCATGGACTGTGATGCGTTTTCTTTTGAAGGCCTATATAGAATTCGCATTTCCTATTGTTTACACTGGATAAAAGGTGCGATAGTACAAATTTCTTTTCCTTTCCAGCGAAATTTTCTTCCGGGGGGGGGGGGGGGGTGAGTTTGTCTTCTCTTTCTTCCGACAGGCACACTTTAGGTCTTCACATGCTTTTGGTGCTGTCGTCGTATCTCCTTAGGTTTGTTAAAAAGAAAACTGAAGCGAGTGGGAAAAAAGTCCTTAAATATCTTTCCATATACAGAATATTATTCTAATCCTAGGGCTGGGTAGCTTGACACAAGGACATTTCCATTCTCAGGTGTCGTCCATTAAAATTTCAAAAATTGACAAAATTTCGCTGTTATTTATTTTGTACATCCAAACTTGTTTTGTTTTGCGTATTAGTTCTTGCGTGACTGAATTGCAGTGAATAATAGTAAAGGACACAAATGCGAATACACGAATCACTTCGGGAACATTACAGCGCATGGTCTGAAATTTATGTTGTTGATAATATGATGAGAATTTGGAGCCCAGAACTTTAGAATAACAGTCAAAGCAACGTGGACCTAAACCTGAAACCCAGACTGGAACTTTCTCAGGCTCTAAACATGTACAGCACGATTACATCGCAACATTCTCCTCAATGCTTTTATATACGCTTTTACGCGGTTTCTCATGGACAGCAAGAATGATAAACCACACGCCGCATTGACTTAAAACTGCCCATTCATGGGGAACGCGCTGGTCAGTTATAAACCGGTGCCAACAAATAATCAAGGCTGCGGCTATTTTGTATCTCCATCCACCGATCGATTTCGTTTTGTCTCTGGGCCCTTCGAACTCTTTTTCCCTCTACAAAATAGATCTGAATAGGTAAGAACTTTATTAGCCGACAACAGATCGATTCTTCCCCACTGACTGCGCGCTTTGATTTTCTAAAGTATTCTGGCGGGGACGCCTCTTGTCACCTGTTTACTCTCGGTGACATGATACTATAAGACTCTACAAAATGTTTCGGGATGGGATTTTCTTCATTCTTTTGACAGGTCTTTTGAAAGGAGGTTATTTTCCTTGGTAGTTAGATCCAATTAACAAGTTAAGAGCCTGACTTGAATTACAGTTTGGCGTCTCGATTACTCATGGGTGTCTTTGTCAAGGTGTGTAGCCAAGTATACTGCCCTGGCCTTTTTAGTCAACCGACGCCTCCCTCACGTCAACATCTGGTTTGGAGGCAGGACGCCGGCAAGTGTTCAAATTTGACTCCCGTCTGTAGCTCTTTCTGCTGTTCAAGTGGTCGTTGTCTCGTATATAATCTTGTTTTTGCCTGATGTCAGGGTTACGGCAGCTTTTTTGTTAATAATAACGCTACATTTAAAACAACTTTCGTGAAAGCAACATGCTATCAAATACGTCTTCAGAAGCTCTGATAATTGACTCAACTTAATTTAGAGTAGGGGCTGGCCTATATACCTCTTATTGGCCGTATTAGGTCTATAAGTCTGCAAAGCGAATAGTATAAAGTGCTATAGGGCATGCTGGACCGATCTCTATCACGATAAAAAGCAAAAAAAAAAAAAAAACAACAACAACAACAAACAAACAAAAACAAAACAAAACAAAAACAAATCTACACTTGATAGTAAAATTTCTTTGTCTCGGCCTATAGCTACTATAAGATAATTTTCCTTGTGTTTAGGGTGTTAACAAAGTCAAGGTTCTATGGAACTACTTAAAAAAGATACAGGACCCAATCAACATCGTTGTGAAGACATATCATTTCAAGCAAGAGAGAGAGAGAGAGAAAAAAACCCACATTACCTGAATAACAAAATCGTCTTTATGTAAAGTGATAGATTCAAATCTGACAAAATAACACGGGAATGTTACACTTGGGGTAAGTAACTTGTCTGAGACTATTTTTTTTTTTTTTTTTTGGTGCGTTTCTCATAAATTGCTAATTTTTCAGTGAAATTTCCCTGCAAGTAAGAATGGGAAATGTCATTTGAATGTTGCTTTACTAAGATATCATTTCCGCTGGTTTCTTCCTGTGGATCCTAGGAGCGCAAAATAGAGTTTATATGCCGTATAACCCTGAACAGCAAGTATATGATGAAAAGAAATTATTTTCAAAACAAAACTCCGCAATCCTCTTAGCCGAACAATATTTAAGACGAAACAACAGCAAAAGATTGAGACCTCGAGGCAGAGGCAGTGTGAATTCGGTCAGGCGTAGCTGCGACAGTCGGTTAAGGGTTCTACTTTGCTCATAAGCAGAAAAGGGGTTATTTTGTACCAACAGGGCATGCTGATTTTTGAATAAGTCAGTTCGCAGTTCCACTTTGTTGGTTGGTTTTTAAATTCACTGGGATAAGCATTTTATCCTTTTTGTGATGTAATGATTATTCATATAATCCCTATAAATGCTGCTTGCCAGCACATCCACCCGACAGCAAAAGTGGTATTTGGCAATATCAATAGAAAAAGATTGGTAGTTTACATTCAATGCAAAATAATGAAATGGATGCTTTTCTAAGTGTAAATGGTGGATCATTTTGGGGTGCATTTCATGAAGCGTTTTGTCAGATATATTTTCTGACAAACTGCTCATAAGCTACTAAAATCCTTGCATCTGATTGGCTGACAGCAAATTTGTCAGACAAATTTGTCAGACAAAACGACTCATGAAATGCCCCCCTGGTCACCTGGTCTACCAAAGTTCCTCCTTTGTTTGATTATGACTGATGAAATTCATAAAATGCTACGTCGGGCGAAATTTTGTCGCGTTGAAAATGAGTGAACTGCCCAACCAAATGAGCAAAAAAGTAATGTCATTTGTACCCATGTGCGCAGGAGCCAACTACGAACTTTTCGGATTGAGAGCTCGTTTCGCGAGAAATGTCTCCCTCTAGAGTCCACGTCGTAAGACGTGAAGGCCATGTCTTGCTCGTTTCCTCTAGGATACCTTACAAGGGGCAGTCTGTGCCTTCTCGTGGGATGTCAGTGACTAGACTTCTTTCAGTGCTTGAAGTGCTGCCCCACCAGTTTAGTGTCTATACAGCAGTTGAATAACAGAAACCTCACAACTTTCTATTCATAATGTTTGTTACTCTTACACATCCTTTGAGGATATAATCAAAGTCCTCCATTCCCATTGTGCACAAGAAATGAAAAGATCCTGTCTGACATGACATTACTACTCGATGCAGTAGCGGATCCAGAGGGGGGCGCACCAGGTGGCCCCCTTCATTATTTGTTAAAACAAAAGAAATAAAAGGGGAAAAAATTAAATGAAACCCGGAAATAACACCAGAAATATTTCTTTTTTGCCCCCCCCCCCCCTTCCAGAATTTCTGGATCCACCCCTGCAACAGGCTTTCGACAGAACACAGCAGATGTTCTCATTTATCTTTCCATCAATTGATGCACCCATCCATCCATCTCAAACCTACGCTACACCCACTTATCCATCATATTCATATATCACACACACACACATTGTACACAATGTCGCAACACGAGTTGAGATCATTAATAGGTTCATTTCTTTATTTACAGCAGGTAAACGGTGGTACATATTGAGCCAATTAACAGAAATCCAAGCCTTAGTACTTTATACTTCATACTTCAGAGGAAAACACACATTTCACTATGTATTCAGAGAGCATATGTCTCAATAACATAAATCTGTATGAAAAATAGCTCCACTCAAGCCATGAAAAGCTTTATGCTCACAAACACACCTAGATATTTTGCCCACTCCTCTATTTTAAACTTCTTTGCGCAAGTAGCACTCATAATACTATTGTGAATCCAAAATAAGGAGCAATATATTCACAGATAATTACAGAATGAATGACCCAATTTTCTGGACGGACTGAGAGAGAGAAAAAGAAAATTCTCCCCAGAACTATAATATCACGACTATGGTATCACGTAACGCTATGATTATGTACACCTAAAAAGAGCAAACTATGCGCAGCTCATCAATTTCCAATGTTTACAAACATACAGGACGGAATACTGTCAAGCAGCACTTAATGGTGGAATGTTTCTCTTTCCATTCTTTCCTATTTCTGCATAGAAGATATCATACTTATTACTAATGTTTTAGTATATTTTATCAAAGGATGGAAAAAAATAAAGATAGTTGCCAAACACATATACCTGCAAAACATAGACAGTATAACAAGGTGTTGTTGGCAATATAACGATTTGCCATCAAAACATTCCAGCTTGTAAGGTCAGAAGAAAGAAAAAAAAAATGGGTCCCTTCTGGATTGAAAGAAGGCACTGACCACAGATATAGGTTGTGAGTAGCAAGGTGCTCATTGTCTCTTCCTATCAGAAACCCTAATGCCCTTCTTGCTCGAAACCGACAATCAGATACAACCTGTCTTGCATTACAGTATCACATTTTAATTCTTCTCATCATGCAGTCAGTCAACAACAACAACAACAACAACAAAATAACAAGCAGGACTGGAAGGTGCATAGGCATAGTTGCATAGCGACAAAAGAATGTCTGACTGATGTAACCTAATATGCTGCGAAACAACTATGCCAAGACTATGCTATTGACATATTAAATCATGCCACAGTAAAAAAAAAAAAAAAAAAAAAAAAAAAAAAAAAATCTTCTCCATACGACATGAAGTTTAGATGAGAGTATGTAGAATGTTATAATGTCTTCTGTTGAATACTTCACACCATTGAGGTCATTAGTCTTGTGTATACAGAGATCTCAATTAGAATGCAGGCCCTAAGCTAACATAGGATGGATGGGAGTGGCAACTACCAAGACTTATCACTAGGCTTTCTCAGAATCTAGAACTGATGTTGAGAATTGAATAATAATGTATCATGAATGAATGGGAAAAGTGTCACAAATATGACATAAGTATGTTAAGCCAAACAAGAAATTGACAACGTGGGTAAGGCTTACAACATTTGGACACAACAATGTGTGCACATAATAATAATAATAATAATAAAAAAAAAAAAAGCAGTCAAGTTCTGTTCAGACAGTACCATAAATGAAGCTATTCAAATATTATGATGTTGACTTTTGATGTGTAACAAAAGGCCTCACACCTAAATATGTTAAATGCCACAGCAAACCATTATGAGATGAATACATGCCATTACTTCAGAATATACAAAATATAAAACATCTATTGAATCAATGGCATTTCAATATTAGCCACTGATATCTTATTGCTTATATGTAAGATTTACAGTCTTTACAAACATTGCATAACTGATTTTAAATTGGAAATCAAAATCAAGCATTCAAAAGTAATTCAGTGTAAGGAAAAAAGGAAGAATTTGTCGGCCTTTTTACAAGCTACATGAGAGCATTGGTCACATAAAGTTCAATTTTGGCTCCTCAACATTAATTTGATTGAATCACCGTGATCCATGTAGTAATACAATATCACAGTATTTCTAATCTACCTACTGCAATCCCTACATACTGACTAGAAGGCTGATGTGAAACAGGAAGAAGTACCCCTGAATTAGCTCGATATTAAGCTTATTAGGATCGAAGATCTGGTGAAGGAAGGCACTCAGAAAATACTGATAAAAGATAGACTCTTTAATAAATGCAGGGGCAGATCCAGGGAGGACCGCAACCGGCGCACGCCCCCCCCCCTTTATATTTTGTTGAAACAAAAGAAATAAAAAGAAAAAAATGGGTGGAGGGGTGCGTGCGCCCCCCCTTTAATTTTGTAAACGCGCCCCCTCTTTACAGAATTCCTGGATCCGCCCCTGAAATGAATATATAAAACAGGGCTCAACACTGAAATCTTTATCTGGTGGCCTGATATCAAATTTTAGTGGCCCCGAGCCATCGGTCCACTGCTAATGTTGAGCCCTGCAAAAATATAAATGAACCTTTCAAAAAGTATATGATTGATAGTAATCTGATGCACTGAATCTGATACTGCATAAAGTTCAGTAAGGAAGCTGTTTCAACAAACATGTTCAGAAAATAATGTTATCAATTGATTAAGTTTTGCTCCACAGCATTTAGTATTGGAAGTACCATGGCATTAGATAATTTCTTAGTTTATTTAGGAAAAGCACTTAGCTACATGTATATCATTTTTCCTTTGTATTATGTTTTTACCTGTTTTGGATGTTACAGTCACAAGTTAATTGCACATAGTGACATTTTCCTGTCAAAATTATACTCATTACTGATCTTTAAAATTGTGGGCAATTCACCTCATCCTGACATTATGAGTACAATTTGTATTTACAGCGTTGTTTCTAAGGAAGACTCCCTTTACAAAAGGAAATAAAAATGATGAGTTTTGCAAATATCTCTGACAAAGATGAAACTCTAGCCTCTTTGGTCTTGCCCTGACCCTTATTTCTGAACTGCATAAACTTTGCACAAGTAAAAGCAAATATAAATATGTATGAATAAAAATAATGCCTTACAATGAATACATAATACATCAGCATGTGAAACTGTGTATGTAAACATTAAACTTATTTACCAAGAGGGGGCGCTATACACATTCTGGCAAAGTTTCCCCTGGAGAAACTGGCTTTGTGCACTGGACGGAATCTGGCATTTAGAAAAAGACTTAAATATATAAGCAGGCAGTGTAAACATTTAACATGCTATACTTTGTATCACTTTTATTATTGTGAATTTAGAATGTTTGTTTGTATGGCACTGATTTGCATGAAATGGAATTCCTCAAAATTATTTGGCTAAACAAACAAGAAACAGAGACTTGGGTTATTGATAGATTTATTGGTTATGTACAATATTGTCATTGCATATTTGTTTCACGAAGGCATGAACCTTCTGTGTTAAACCACTAGCTGTTGTCACTCTAAACTGTAAAACAAAGTGTTGTTCTGAATAGCTGGGCACTGTTACCCGAGACGGTCAGCACTATGGAAAAACATTAAAATACGTTTCATGCCATGGTGAACTGCCATTAAAACCAGCACCCAATTAAGAGAGGGTGGGTTCAGAAAGGAATTATCCTGACATGCAAAGTCAGTATGAGCTCTTAAGCCAATATCAGCACTGTAATGTCCTTCTTGTGCAAATGAAGGTGATGGGACTCGGTTTGCCATGAGGCATGGTAGCCCTGCTCGGGAGACGTAAATCTGCAGTTATCACTGCAGGAAGGCCCTGATGAAATCGTTGTAGGAGACCTTCCCGTTGAGATCCTTGTCATAGTAGCTCATCAGCTGGTAGAACTCCTCCTCCGAGAGGTTGATGCTGAACTGCCGCAGTACATCACGGAACTGCAGGGTGGAGATGACTCCCTCCGCCGTCGGGTCGATGGTGCGGAAGATGCGGCGCATCTTCTTCCAGTTGGAGACGATGTTGTCACGGATACGCAGCATGGCTTCCAACATCTCACCGGTCATGCGGCTGCCTGGCTTGATCTGAGGAACATGACAACACAGCAAATTATATAAGCCATGAGTGCATACCCAAAGGTCATTGTCTTGAAGAAGACTCCCTTTACAAAAGGAAATAAAAAAGATGAGTTTTGCAAATATGTCTGACAAAGATGAAACTCTAGCCTCTTTGGTCTTGCCCTAACCCTTACGTTTAAATGGCATAAACTTTGCACCAGTGAAAGTGAATATAAATGTGTATGAACAAAAATAATGCCTTACAATACACAATACGTCAGCACGTGAAACCTCGTATGTAAGCATTGAACTTATTTACCAAGAGAGGGCGCTATACACATTCTGACTAAGTTTCTCCTATAGCTACCTGTTTTGTGCATTGGACAGAATCTGATATTTGAAAAAAAAAAAGAGTAAAATCTATTAGCATTGTAACATCTAACAATATCTACTTCCTGAAGGCATCAGAGTCCATCTGTTTGTACAGATGTGCGATTAGATACATTGTATTAATGAAAACTAAGCAAAGAAAATGGGATTCCATCTGGTTTTGAAACCAAGACCTCCGGATTGCCAGACCAGTGCTCTTATTGACTGAGCCATGGAAAACCCTTGTACAGTATTCGTGTCAGAAATAACCTCATTTTCGATACTTGTATGGTAAGAAACTTACATAAACCTGAAGGATAGAAATCAACTTGAGGATAAATGTGAGGGATCAGTGAAGTGCACACAAAGAGAAACTGACCAGAAATGTATACAATATGAATGCAAAATGAGCAAAGAAAGTTGGATGCTATCGGGATTTGAACCCCAAACCTCCGGACTGCTAGACCTGTGCTCTTTCTGACTGAGTTAGATACTTATCAGCCTATAAGAAAAGTGTCATATATGTCCTCTTTTAATAGCCATTTGCTCCTTGTCAAAATTCTCTAGCCATCGACACTGAAATATACTCAAGCTCCACAAAACATAACAGCATAACTTGCCTCACCTACAACACACTACTCCAGGAAGAGTAAACTACTGCATACGCCATGCATGCAGCGAGTCTAAATTTTCGCGAATCGGGACTTCCCAATGATATAGATTCGCGATCGTGGAGTCCTGAACTGAACAGAGAAATGTGCATATCAATACGTCACATTCATATCGAGATCAGAGTCAATTTTTTTGCGTGTCTTTAATTTTGCGAATAGCACCCGCCTCGCAAAATTCGAAAAAATAAAAACCTCGCTAAATATTTGGCGTATGCAGTAGTTTGTAAGCAAACAAAAAGTAGAAACAGGCTAGGGAGCAAGTGAAAGAGATGGGCAGCAGCATACCACAATCTTGGACTGATGGATCTTCTCCCTGGATAGCAGTGACCTCTGCTCTGGGATCTCATTCAGGGTCTTCAGATTCAGCACAAAGTGCTTAAGGAAGTCAAGGTATGAAAATCTGCAAAGATAATCAAAGAGACAAAAGATTTAAGTCTCCCTTAAAGCAATCACCAATCATAGTCACTGGCAGTGTTCTGGCTACGTTATGTGTATGCTTCACTCAAGCATCCTATTCTCAATTCTCTCTCAGTCAAAGTTCACTTTGACAGTTGCATTCCTCTTAGGTACAGAACCATTGAATGAAAATTTACTGATTTCAACATATCAAGTTGTACATAAGAGATTTGAAGACACTACCTTTGCGAAGTTTAATCCTATACAGTGGACTCCTGTTATAACGAAGTCCTCTGGACAGGCAGTTTTATTTTGTTACATCGAAATTTCATTATAACCGAAAAAATAAACAATAAAAATACAAAGATTGGATAATATGGCGGCCTGTATTTTCACTTTGTTGTAACCAGAATTTTGTTATAACCGTGTTCGTTACAACTGTGTTCGTTATAGCCGTGCTTGTCATAACGGGAGTACACTGTACTTGTAACAAATTGCTCAAAATATTACTTTGAAGGCATTTCCCACACATAAGTGACAGTCTTGCTGTATTAATGTCCAGCCATCATACTTACTTTCCAGTGTCTTTCAGGTCAAACTTTGCCATGAGCTGCTGGAAGTCTTCAATTGACAGAGCTACACTGAACTGGGCCATGATATCTGAAAGAGGAAAATGGAAAGAGTCAATTTCAATTATGGAAAATGCTAAAGTTTTGGTGGCTGCAAAAATGGAGAGCATCACGCCTTAATGTGATGACATACATAGTGTAGTGACCAGAAATCAGCTATATTCAATCGAGACAAGTCTCAGAGAATTCACTGTTAACAAATAAATATATGCAGTACAAATAATTGAAATGACCTTACATTAGCTTAAAGTCAGGTAATGAGTAAACATAGTTTTGCTGTGTTATGTTGCAGAGACCTACTAGGGTCATCATATTTTTCAATTCTTCATTATCAGTTTCTGCGATGTGAAAGCCAACAAATCTTGAACCTAGAAATCACGTTTGTTTACCAGACGCTGACAATGTGTCTTTGAAAGCCAACAAATCTTGAGCCTAGAAATCACATTTGTTTACCAGACGCTGACAATGTGTCTTTGAAACGTTTCGCTACGGAATAGTTTGTACATGGCCCACTCTGAAAACAAGCAGATCAGAGACAGGCTGAGTTCATGCCGTGTGCCAGCTTCATTCCCATCTAAAGAAATGAGATATCAATCTGAATCAAAATTGATCCCTTTTCTCACCATACCATATTAATGTAAATTCCAAAATGCACTGTAATCTAAAACATTAATGTAGTTAAGTTAAGGCATGAGCAACTCTGTAATCAAAGAGGAAAAGTTTATATATATATTTTTTTGGTAGCATATGCAAGCAAAAAATAACAGAACAAACAACACTGCTGCAATCCCCTACCTCTGAAAGTGTCAACCTCAATTTGACCGTTGCCATCCATGTCATGGAATTTGCACAGCCG
Source organism: Diadema setosum (assembly GCF_964275005.1). Classification (NCBI taxonomy): domain Eukaryota; kingdom Metazoa; phylum Echinodermata; class Echinoidea; order Diadematoida; family Diadematidae; genus Diadema; species Diadema setosum. The sequence goes on from NC_092689.1 coordinate 18,330,050, forward strand.
GTGGATCTCTTGCCAGTTCCTCTGGATCTGTTTCTTTAGCCTCTGCTCAAGATTATCAGCATTGACCAATGGGGTCATTGACCTTCGACCGCCTGGCGTGTATGACTATAGGCAGAGAAGCGAATGAAAGAAGCATGCTCAGTTTAGTGACAACACTGGAGGGTGTATAAAAGGGTATTCATCAGAACTAACACACCTCAGGTAGACATACTTCTATTCCTCAATTTTGTCAAGATTAGGTGTGAGAGTTTGAGTTGAAACTAGAACAACTTTAACATATGACGTGAATGATATGACTTATGATGTATTGTATCTTATGGTGGTATTATCAACAGATACATGTACAATGTTTTGAAGATCTTTACATCAATTACTTAACTAATGTCTACCAATATGGGTTAAGGACCATTCATCCTCACACTCACCATTCGGCTGAGCGGAGTCATTGGTATCTGGGGCGTGGCTGCTCCCCTCATCACCGATCCTGCTCTTGGGCCCTTCCCAGGGGGACTAGTGTCAGCCAGGTCAAATAAGTCCCCGTTGTCCTCGGAAAATTCCTTCAGGAAGGCACGGTAGTCCAGATTACCGTAGGAATTGAGCTCAAAGCTGGACCAGAGGCTGTTGAACTGAAATGAAACACGACATGAAATTGAACACCCTTGTCTACGAATCTCTAATCACTGTCTTCTTCATAACAATGGCATACTTTGTAAGTAGGTTAGATAAATATGAACAGGAAATGATTAGTTTACAGAAAAGTGCACTAAGATACCGAGAAAAGTCATTAAACACTGTCAATAACAAGTATGTGTAGGCTGCTTGAAGATGCCTTTGAAATTTACAATTACAAGAAAATTCATAAGCCACAGGGGCCAGGGAAGTGGGAGAGCTAGGGGGCTGCACCCCCCCCCCCCTTTATTTGGTCTTTAAAAAAGATTGGAGAAAAAAAAAAAAACAGAAAAAGAAATATCAACACTCATGACTTCCCAAGGGTTCTGACCCTAGATTCTTCTTGTCCATGCATGCAAGGAGGGGGTAAAATTGACTTGTGACCTTCGCAGCCTCCCTCCCAAAAATGTTCCGTGGCCCGGATCATCTATATTTTCTGACCATGAAACCGGAGACAAGCTGACTTCACATTTTACATATGAATTCTGAGGACAGTTGTTGGCAGGCTATGCTACTTGATTCATACTTTATATTTCATTGCATTTTCTGTACACTGGGCAGTGTAAAATAAATTAAATTGGTTTGTACCCCAGAACAAGCTGCAGACTTACATGTTCACTGCTCATCCTAAAGGCCAACTCGTTCAGAACATCACGGAAGTCATCCTTGGCCACGACACCGATGTTTGCGTAGTCCAGGTCAGAGAAGCGCTCGGCAAACTTGTAGAAGCGGGCCTTGACGGCCTGTCGCAGGTCCTGTTTGATGTCCTCCATTGTTGGGGAGCTCATGCGGTCACCAAGCGAAGACTGGCTCTCGCTCTTCTGAACCGACTCGATCCAGTTTTGCGCAAGCTGCATAAGATGAATCAGACCATAGTCACTTTGTAGAAATCTTACTTTGTTTGATTGTATTATTTTGACATACACTAAAAACAAACACACACTTATACTAGTCTCTTGTCTGGGCATTTCTGCATGGGCAGGTGTGGGCCTTTGCACCAAGACAATGATGTTAATGCTACATTCATCAGGGTGATAAAAACAGCAACATTTGCTAATTTTGGGGACAATATTCTGCAGAAATATGCCACTGCTATTTAGGGTTCATGAAACACTATGTCAGACTCAGATTTCTTTGATTAGCAGTACTACTCAATGTTCTTCTTTTCACTCAAAATATTTACAATTGATGGTCATAAGATTGGATATTCCTATACTATAATGTTCTGTAGTTACCTCTTGCTCATTGGCGGAAAATTCTTCCAGGAATGCTGGATAACTGACACTGAGGTCAGAGTTCACCCTCAGCTTGGCCATCAGTCCCTTGAACTGCTTATTAGTCATCTTGAAACAGAAGTGGTCCAAGACACGGCGGAAGTCACCGGGGCTGAGGCGCCCTCGCTTGTCCTTATCAAAAGCTCCAAATGCCTGGCAAGAAAGAATTTAGAACGAGACATTACAGCTTCTATCCTAGTCATCCAATGGCATGGGTGAATACGTTCAACTTTTCTACAAGCAGCTAGATAGCAAAATGCTAGCAGTAAATCCATGCTTGTAATTATAAGTGTAGTCTGTATGTATGCTTTTCATTAAAGACGCTCAATCGTCGCAGGCGATTTGCAGCTCAGTAGAAAAGCATGACACGCTGCTCCTCCCGTTACCGTACCCCCCGTACGTACCGAATGCCGAACACGACGCTACGCAACGCACCAGCGAACACCCAGCTAGAATACAAGAGCCGTGCGAGCCGTTCACCCTAATTTCAACATGGATGCCCGAATACCTACCGAATGGGGCTGAATGGGTGCACGCACAAAACCGCACAACAGCCATGCGCATGAAAATCTCTCCTACGGGCTCCGGTCATGACACAACTGAGAGAGCTGTGTGTGTACGTACGTACATGTACCTGGCTACAGTCTCTGTTTATTTGCACTGTGGTGCCAATTTCAGCAATCTAAGCAATAATATTTTAAAATTTCTGGAAATATCCCATAACAATATTATAGATTATTTATATATTTAGTACGTTATTAGATATTTAGTTTTATAAATATGGTTTAATGAAGAAATATTAAAACTCTAAGCTTCATATATATATACATAGCAAGTTGCAATGCATATGGCAGGTTGTTTTGTTGTTTTGATCATTGTGCGATATTGTCTGCTGCATATCCCATGTCAGCTGTGATATGTTCGGCCGGATCGTAACATACAAAGTCGATATAAAGTCATCGGTATGTCAATATCAATGTGTGTGGTGTGCGTGTACTGTTTGCAATAAAAAGTAGGGTTGCCTACTGCTTCAGTTCAGTTCCGCTTAGCCTTTGGTTTAGTAATGAATCTTCACAATGGAGATCAAAGAGCCGTCCAACTTGAAAGACTGCAAACGTATTTACTTGTATGACGCTATCGACGAGTGGAGAACGCAGAGAGCCGTGTTCTTAGCATGCTTACTAGGACAAGTAAGAGGCCAGAAGGGGAAGCTTCAGCGTCAGCGTGCCGATGAAAAATTTGCTTTCCACTTGCTGGAGTTGCATGAACAGTTTTGCAGGAATTTAGAATGTGCAAATTGGTGTTACAGCATGCACGGTGGAATTGTAACTCAGCCTGAGACGTTGACCCAGCTGCCTGCACGTCCAATGCCACGGCTTACGCCAATCAAGCAACCCCAGGCCAAGTCAAAAAAGGAATCCAGATCCAGATGATGTGTAAGTACATGAATGATTGAAGTGTATGTAGGGCCTATAATGTTACAGCGCCTCTCTAACTCCCATATAATTATAAATTTCTAGTTGTACTGCCTATTCTCAAAGACTAATTTTTTAGTCTAACACGGTTAGACTCGACTCTGTCTGAGGTAGAGCGTAGTAATCTACAAACTGTAATACCGTCCTCGGTCTAACGTTAGATCTATAAAAAAAGTCATAAATTTACTCGTAACGGTTAGATCTAACGTTTATATAGACACTGACTTTTTAATTTCACTTGAGTAGTTTGAACTAGGTAGTAACGTTACTAGTTGTTAGATTTCTATACACAGCCCAGTCGCTGTTATAAATAAAGTTAGATGCTGTGCTTCACACAGCGTCTGGTCGGGCTAGGGTAGTTTCAAATCATATTACGCAAATTCCCCAAGAATATAATTTAGGTTTGTGGTCTGTAGCTGTACTCTAGTCTGATCTGATCTGACGAGTATAGTTGACGAGTGACGACGATCGACGATGCGATGATGAGAGGAGGCTACTATAGAAGGTGCGTACACGTATGTACATATGTAAAGGCAGCTCAGGCACTATAACTACGGCCGGCGATATTGCGATCGCTACACTATACCATGCATGCAATTCACATGTACAGTACGTACACATCTCAGCTGAGCTCAGCGCTCAAGCGAGGAATCGAGATACTATAGTGCGATACATTGCAGCAGGGATGTCTTGCGCACACACACATTTCGCTTCGTAGTAACTTCGGAAGCGAGTTTACGTGGCACCACCCGCGGCTGAAATATGTCCATGTACCCTCCCGATTGAGCGTCTTTAAAAAATGCATGCATGTTTTATTACTACACCATCAACTGGTTGTTGCATTTGGTGATGCAGTAAAATGTAAAATCATCTGTTCTTGAAAAGAGAGTACAAACTTCAAAGTTTTTAGAATCACAGTCTTACCCATGTTGAGTTAACATGTATTAATTTTACACTTGTCACATTTTCTGAAAGGAAGGCAAGTCAAAGTTGAGATGGTTGAATTTGCAACACCCTAAATTCCATTTTCTATGATAATCAATAATCTCAACTTTATACTTAGCAAGCACAAGATAACTATATTTACAATGTATCTCACATGTGACACATACTCATATTACCATGGTTCTTTGGTAACAATTTAAACAGATTGATGTGCATAATCACCATTATGCGACAATACTTACAGCTTGCAGCACTGGTACACTCTGCTGTACAATCTTCCTCAGCTTCCGGAGAGCCTTGTCCGACGAGAGCTGTGAAAAGGTCTCTGGTCTCACTTCGGGGACGTTCTTCTTCTGGTAGCGCTCCTCACGACCCTCATCAAAGGCTTTTAGGAAATCATTATAGTTCAGGGTACTCTTGCTGGTCGGCAGTCCAATTCTGTGATTGTATTTGAAGCAGAAAGAGATGTAAATGATTACACCATTTGTTTTATAAGAATTAAAGTTACAACAGCAACAACTCTAAAACAAACTGACATAAGACAGATTCACTGACTGAATTAAAGGAAATTGCAAATCTGGGAAAAGTATTGGATAGCTGTAAATCAGTACACACAGGCCAATTATATACTTTGGAAGCATGTAATATGTATCGCATGGCTCATAAGAAACTTGCCCCTGTTTAATCTAATCATAATGCTGGCTAAAGATGCACGTTTGTAGCATAATTAAGATAATGCTTGGTGAAATGGGATAGAATGAACTTATTAGAGCTAAAGCTTCATATTTGTAGCAAAATCAAAATGATGCATAAAGTAAACTGGGATAGAATGAACTGGCCAAATTTTGAGCAAAGAGAAGATGGAGGGCATAATTATGGTTATTTAGAAAGATAAAGGTACTAGAAATGGAAGATAGGATTCAATGGATAGAATGAGAGACAGAGGAGGATTGAGGTAGAACAGGAATTCAAAATTATATGAGAGAGAGGCAGTTTGACATATAAATTAAACTATGCTATGATCTTGGAGCACGGGGGTGGGGGTAAAGTTTGGAAATGAATGTGACTCTTTTTAAGAGTAATTTACCCCAAAATAAATATATGGGGGTTCAGTCAATGCAGAAATAAATCAGTTGTAAACATCAGTGCTGTTTGAGGAAAATCAGACATTTCATTCCAAAACTATGTATCTTGAAAAGCTTGGTTAAATCCATATGCTGTCATTGCTGGATAAGAAAGGCAACAACAGTTAGTGATGTCACAGGTGTGAAAGAATGCTTATAAACTTCACATGTGTGTTCTACTGATATTTCTGGATTCACTGCATTCCTATATATATTTCAGGTAAAATTCCTGCTAAGAACACAAGGCCTCTGGTAAAGAAGGAATGCCTCTGAAGGAGTGCCTCTGATGAAGAAGGAGCCTGAACAACTCACCGATGCAAGAATTCCTGCAGAGTGGCATCATCCACCAGGTAGTTGTGGCTGAGGAGGACGTCCTGGAGCTCAGTGACCGTGATGCGGCCAGACTTGCTCTTGTCCAGCATGGCAAAGGCCTCCTGGAAGGTGCCGTACTTGTCCCGCATCCGGTCCTTGAGGTCCTGCAGGAGCTTCTCCACCGATATGAAGGTTCCCTTGGAGGCCTGATTGATGGTGATGTTGATCCTTAGGGGGTAGGAGGGGGATGTGAAGAAAAAGACAAAGTTAGGAGGAAGTTCAAGATACAGCACGCAACCTGCCTACTACTGATTCTTTGCATTCAAACCTTGCCACATCAACTGTAGCGAACTAAATGAGGCTGAAGACCTTGTCCCAATTTGGCAACAAATTATTTCATAGTGGTTTTTATTATATTTCTGTTGTTGTTGTTGTATGCGTTGAGTCTGTAATCTAAGGTGGTAAACTAGAGCAGTGTTGATTTTTGCCTCAATTTCAGGATAATTAAATGTTCTGAATGATTTCTGACACATTTCTTCTATTCTGCTACCATAGAGAGGAGTTGGTTGCCTACGAACAGAAGGACTCCTTGAAGTTGACAAGAATTTCAAAAGCCAAATCAGAAAAGAGATACAACAGAAAGAAGGGTAAGTCAAGACAGGCGGTAAGGGATACGTGTGTTAGTCCCACTTACTGCTTGTCAAGTTGGTTTTGATGATGGCTCTCAATGGTGTCTGCAGACTCTTCAACGATGCGTTTACTGACTCCAGCATCGTCTCCTGGGGCGAATTCCTTGCCCATCATCTTCAGGAAGTGCTGGTGGTCGATGTAACCTTTACTCTGTGGGTCATAGCTGCAAATGAAGCAAAGACATGAACATGAAGTTATGAATACAGACAACAAGGATTGAAGAAATGATATGATTCCAGACTAACACGATTATTGAAATATCATTACAATGGAATACACTGAGATAAAACATGGCAAAAGTATTATAGTATATAAATACAACCACATTGTCTCAATTTATTCTGGCAAAATTTTCTGTTATTCATTCTCTATTACAGTTTTATGATAAATTATGCTGGTAAATTAGGACCCAGTATTCTCACAAGTTGCACATGAATGTAGTTCTATTAACATAAAATTTGTTATTCAGCTATGTCTGCCTTCAGCCTATAAAACACATATTTGTAACTCTGTCCAATACAGGACTCAAACTATGTGTGCTTGAGACATAGTATACAAATAATGACTGCTATGAGGGGCACAGTTAAAATTATGGGCCCAAGGTGATGTGAAAACCATAACTATGTGGTTTTCACATCACCGAGGGCCTACATAATTTTAACTGTGCCCCGAATATCAAGCTGTCATTATTTGTTTTATATACCGAAAATATAGATTCCGAAATATAGATACCGTAGCATTCGTAATCAATGCTGATCGACAGCGCAGCGGTCGTATCATTGGTGCGTACATGTGATCTATGTGTACGGGGTTGTGACTGTCTCTCTCCAAACGTATTTACAGGGCACAGTCAATCAACTGTGCCCCGGGCACAGTAAATCATGACGTCATTTTGATCAACAATGGGGCACAGCTATTTTCATGACTCCCCTTTTAACCAATCAGATGAGAGGATTCTATATATGAGGTATATAACAAGAAATAGTGACCAGCTCTGAAAAGGTATTAGATTTTGCAGCAGTTATGCACTGTTTGTTTGGTTGTTTGTTTTTTGTTTCCTTTTCTTCTTTTTTTTTTTCTTTTTTTGGACAGTGGAAGGTATGGTTGGTCTACGGATGACTGATCTAATTTCATTTGCTTCCAACTCCAACATGACAATGAAAAAAAAAAAATAATGGATCTGTGAAGCATGGGCATATTGCTCTACAGTTATGACATCTTGTGTTGCTTAGTTGAAGATACTAGTAGCACATTCTCCCTTCCCTGACAGGAGGTTTTCATGGGTTCATATTGCTGTGGTCTTTTATCATCTACTAGTAACTCCCAAATAATAATATGCACAGCAGTGTCCCAACCCAACTTACATGGCCCACAGCTTGGCAAATTCATCCTTGGTCATGGGGAGCATGAAGGTGTAGAGGAGATCTCTCAGCTCCTTCTTGATGATGACGCCGTGACCATTCTTGTCAATGGATCGGAAGGCCTTGGCCAAGTCGTGGTACTGCCGCTGGGCCTTGGCTGCCAGGATCTCGTGCACCTGCTCTGCCGCCAGCTGGGCGGGGTCAATTGTGGTGTTCCACCTGTGCAAATGGTCACAAAAAAACTTGTTATCACTGTCTATTCTTTTTCTTTTAAGTTATTACTGTCTATACTTCTTCTTTGAACTTTTTCTTTTAACTTGACACAATTGACAATGCGGAAAAGAGTATTGATAACATATCCTGTAAGTACATATGAGCAAGAATTTTAAACACAAAAGTTTTTACTTCGCATCAGTTTAAGTTATTCAAATGCACTTATTAGTGGAATGCCAACATCTACAAGACAATGCATGCTTTGTTTTCAGATGATTAGTCACTTGAGCTTCAACAAGGAAAACAATGCTGAAAAAATTTCCTTTATTCTGCACAGATGTACATGCATATTACGAAATTTGATGTTTGGATCAAAGCTCGCTAGGGCTTCTTTATTTTTGCGAATGAATCTTTTATTCCACTGTTGAGTTCAAAGTATGACATTTTGCACAAACAATGATCCTCAGTACATGCACAGAGTATTCAAAACAACTATAACCAACCTGTGATCTGAGTTCAACCACTTATGGCCCTCCTCTGAATCCCGAACCTCAAACAAATCTAGGAACTCCTGGTAGTTGAGTCTAGTATTCTTGGTGATGCCCAACTCTGACATAAGTTTGTTGAACTCTTCGTCAGTGGTGATGAACATGAGCTTGTCAATGAGGCGCTGGAAGTCCTGGCGGCGAACAGCGCCATCATGGTCATCGTCCATCTTGTAGAATGCTGATCGCAAGTCCTGGAATAAGGCAAAACCCGATTTTGCGTGATGGGAATTAACATCTTTTTATCCTGTGTCATATTTTGTGATGCAGCACATTGGGTATAGTAATTGGTTACACATACTGTTAAAAAGTCATTGCATTGTTCCATGACATTAACTTTACGATAAGAAAGGTAAGAATATTTGAGGTATCCTTGTAAGGGGAAGAGCCCGAGATAAATATGTCACAACTGGTATCCATATCTTGCGCTCTTAATGCTATAAAAATTGACACATCACCTCAAAGACACTTACCCCAAATGCTTGTCTCATCTTGTCACCTAGCTGTTTCATCATATCCATGGCAGACATGTTCTTGGCCTCTAGACTCTTCCACCAGTGGTTTGGTGACCTGGTGATCTCCTCACCAGGCCCACCAATGCGAGGGTCTTCAAACTGCTCAATGAAGTCTGTGTATGTGAGGGAGCCCTGGTCGAAGCCTAGGCGCTGGCACAGCAAGGCAAACTGTTCGTCGTCCATGTACATCCCAAAGCTTTGGATCACCTGGAGGCATGCATCAAGAATTTTATTTTAGTCATATTGTCATACTGCAGAATTCTGAATTTATTCAATTTTTTTCAACAGAACACAAATTAAAATGGTATGCAAACAGGTGAGGATACAGTGAAATTAACTGGCAAATACAAATCTTTTAAGACAAATATGCTGCCATAAAAATGGTGGAAAGTTAACACATGTTCAGAAAAGAATTTGCAAGAATGGAAAGAACTACATGTACAACAATATCAAAAAGCAATCATAACAGAGACTGCAAGAGGAAGTATGCAAATGAGAAATTGAAAAAAAAACAAAAACATAACAACTTTAATGAATAAATTACGGTACTTCTGACCTACTACAATGTATACGGCATGTTCACATGATCAGCATAAGTATGTCTGGGGCATGTTTGAAAGGCAGATGCAATCAGATGTATGTGTTAATCCTATAAACTAACCTGTCTGAACTCTCGTTTGGTCAGCTTGCCTCGCCTGTCCTTGCAGTATCTGAGGAAATTGGCCCGCACTTTGCTGGACTTCTGGGACATGCGGTCCTTCAGTTTCAAGATGACCTCGTCGGCATTCATTAGGGTGGTTCGGTTCAGGGCATTGACCTGGATCTGATGCAGTCTGGGAAAGGTAGAATGGCAATAGTATAAGTAAAGAAAAGCTATTACGTCTGTGCACATATGGACAAACATTTTTGATATTCTTATCAAAAGACATAATCTAGTCAGGGCTTGACATTAGTGATGGCTCGGTGGCAAAAACAGATGCCGGGACACCATTCTTTACGAACGATATGTGCTGGTGGCCACTCAGGCTGCCCAAAAGAAAGAGTTAGGGTTGAACCTTGCTTGTTGATGGGAAGTTTGACCTCAGAATGCCCCATTTCAAGAAGAGCATCACAGCACCATGTAAACAGCACTTACTACCAAATACTATGATACTAAGGCAGGTTAACAGGCAACATTCACCTGTATTTGTTTGAGTTAAAGATAATAAAAAGTTTTGGTACCTCAAAAGTTTCCCTGAATTTCCGTGTTTCAGGTTAAAGTACCTTTCAAATAACTAACACCGTGAGACTTACTCGCCCCAAAGTGCTCTCATTTCTTAGTAATCATGCAATTAACTGCGACCAGCAGCCCCATACGCATAGCGTAATGGAGCTTCGCATTGTAGCATTCAGGATCATGACAGATTTAGTATCGCGGGTAAATATCAACTTAAAATCCAAAAAATTCTTCAATTTGAAGACTTACCAATTAAGTTGAAGTCTTGAAAACAGGCTTCGGGCAACGTTTGGTTCTGCCAATAGTCCCTTTCTGTTCGAATTGATGACTGAATGTGACTCTGTCGAGAGGACCTTGGGAGAGCACATACACTGATTACTACGGCCAGCGCATGCGCACACATCATATGCGAACAAATTTCAAATCCACGAACGGATAAGATGTTTGTGTGCGCATGCGCTGGCCGTCAATTCAGTGTAGCTCTCCCAAGGTCCTCTCGACCGAGTCACATTCAGTCATCAATTCGAACAGAAAGGGACTATTAGCAGAACCAAACGTTGCTCGAAGCCTGTTTTCAAGACTTCAACTTAATTGGTAAGTCTTCAAATTGAAGAATTTTTTGGATTTTAAGTTGATATTTACCCGCGATACTAAATCTGTCATGATCCTGTAAGCTACAATGCGACGCCCCATTTAGCTATGCGTATGGGGCTGCAGGTCGCAGTTAGCTACTCAGTATGCGTACGGGGCTGCACCACAGAACTCTATGTGGGCTGCACGCTGCTGGTCGCAGTTATCATGCAATAATGGTTTCGTACAATACGTGTGCTACCTCGCCGCCGTATGGCGGCGGCTCTGGTACGAAACCATTACTGCATGATTACTGAGACATGAGAGCACTTTGGGGCGAGTAAGTCTCACAGTGTTAGTTATATGAAAGGTACTTTAACCTGAAACACAAACTAAGACAAGGAAATTTAGGGAAACTTTTGAGGTAATACAAAAACTTTATATTATCTTTAAAGTAGACTCTTACCTGCTGTCAATGTCTATTTGTCGCTGCTGCTCTGTGAGGTCACTGATAACCTGGATATGTGTGCTGGTCCCCACCAGGTCTCCCGGTGACACATCCACTTTCAGCATCCGCAAGAACTCTGCAAACATGATCTTCCCACCCGTCTCCTCGCACCGCTGCCACATTCTACGGATGGAAGGCATGGAAAAGCTGCTGTTTACCTCAGAAAGCAAATTAGCTCCATTATATTTCACACTCCTAACCATTGCATGCAGTATGCATGCTGTTTTGGCATTAATACTATTTACAAGCTGTGCATTTGTTGTCATTGCAAACCAACATGTTACCTACACCTTGTGTGCAATTATCAGCAAATGTTAATAGGCAGTATTAAGCATTCACATTATCTGAAAACTCACGTAAGGAGTGACCTGCTGGGCAGGTATTACTAGGTAAAAACAGGTGTTCAGTACAAAATTATCTGTCAAGTCATGGATAACAGCCAGCATCCTAATTCTTTAACACTTGCAACAAAGTAGCGATTACAATACTGACTCATCTTGATCATGGGGCACTAAAATTGCTGCAGCATGGGGAAGAAACAGGAATACATAAAAAGTATCCCAAGACCGACAGACATAATGATGGACACTTACGCATCCAGGTGGTCATCTGCTACAGGCAGGACACACTTGCTGAGAATCTTCTTGAGCTGGGGCCGGGAGATGGCCCCCGTGGCGGCGGGGTCTGCCTGACGGTACATGGTGCTGATTGACTTCCAGTGTTCCTCTATCTTCTCACGCAGGATGTCCTCAATGGTCTCCCATGCCAGGTTGGCTGGGGCCACGGCATTCCAACGGTGCTCCGAATCCAGCCACTTGTGGCCCTCCTGTAACGGAGCATCAATGAGTCAAAATCAAAATGTGACAACGGCTAACTATAAAATGTCACATCAATACTCCAGGCTGATATCATCATCACCTGTCTGAAAAATGATAATCAAGTGGTCACACCTTCATGCACACTTGTTCTTTACTGAGCAAAACTCAATGATAGGGTTTTTGTAAATTGATGTGATGAAGGTTTGCGGAAGTGAAATATTCATGCACCAGGCTGTTGAAGAATAAGACAAAGGCAAGTATTCAATCCTGCAAAGGTATTACTTGGCAACTAAACCATAGATTCATCTGAGTTTGGCTAATTTGTGGAATGCCACAATTTTACCAAATCAAAAGAATTATGAATTTCTTAATGGCTTTCAGTCATTGCTAAAGTAGCATGTATAGTTTGCTAAAATCACTGTAGAAATGCACTGTCTGAGTCAACATCTGCATATTGTGTATCACATCATATTCTTATTCTGCAAGTATATGAGCGGTGCCCCAGTCCTCTTACTTCAGTTTTAGTCAATTGTTCAACTACCAATTTTACAACTTACAGACCATATTGAATAGTTGCAACTACCAGCTACAAATACTGGCCTAATATCAAACTAAATTTGGAGCTGGTTCATGTCACTAACCTCTGTCTCCCTGATTTCAAACTGGTCCAAAAAGTCATGGTAGTCAATTCTGTTGTTCTTCTCAGGGTCAAGCCTGTCCACAATGACCCTGAACTGGTCATCATTGAGTCGTAAGGTGAACTTGTCCATGATCTTTCTCAGCTCCTTTCGTGTCACCTTTCCATCTCGGTTCTAGGGTGGGGGAAAACCAGAGTTCAAAAAATCCAGCATACCATATCAAAAATGTATACATTACACAGTACTTTCTCTTCTAACCAATACAAATCGTCCCTTCAAGCATAGTTATAACAGAGCTATTCCTAGAATTACCGAATTCATCAAATACAATTCAGAAACAACTGAGGCAGGTATGAAAATGAAGCTACAAGGAACTCTACAAGGAACATCTTATGGAATCATAAGGTCAACAAGAACTTCATCTTCCATCCTTGTGCAACATTGTGTTGAGAAATGGAAGATGATACAATTCTCTATTTTCTTCACACTGTGAACTGGATGGGATCAGAGGTCCAAATATGTACTCCAATTTGCTGGATTCCAACTTCATTTGCTCATTTGATTTTTATATTCCTAAAACTGACCGACTAGATATTGCAAACTGTTTACCATGCTAAAATGCACCATAACATACCGTGAAGCACATGGGATGTGTGAGCATGCAATATACAATTTCACTCACCTGGTCAAAGGCAAGGAAGGCCTCCTTGATGGATGGGTACATGTTAGTCACATGTTTGTGGAGAAGCTTCATGATCTCTGCTGGATCCATGTCACTGTCACCTTCTCTGATTGGGTTCACTCTGGGAATCACATGGGATTGGAAAAAGGAATCAAACAATTGCTTGCAATCACCATGATATCAGAAGTTAAAAAAAAAAAAAAATTATTCTTGACAATGTTCTGCCTGAATTGTCAGTGTTCATTACCCTATCAAGTTCATATTGTTGTCAGAGCAGAAGAGTAAGGTATAAATGTGATGAAAGCAGCAAATATTTTGCACACACTAAAAAATACCCAATATGATTCATAAGTTCATAAGTCATATGATTATTTCTACACAAACTGCATTATGCTTAGGCAATGATTTTGTCATCATGTATTTTAACGAGACACACTGCAGTAGCCAAAGCATAAGAATGTTACATGGTGAGATCATTAGTGGCATTCCTTCAAATGGGACTGATCATTTGAAACTACGTATAATGCTATCGCTGCTGTCTTCCTGCCCTCCCACTCCTTTTCCCTGCCTCTGATGTGCTGAGAATAAGGGTTAAAGGTAGGGAATCCCATTTGCATGCCTTCAATGAAGAGTTGTATAAATACAGTGGTATGTTGAAGAGAGTATCATTTTAGAAACTCCAATAAAGTATTGAAAGTGGAAGGTAACATTTAGTACATTTTTATTGACCGTTAGATTTTGAATTGAATTTTTTTCGGGGCTCACCGTAAATTCCAGTACATTACTAGGCTACCTTTGCAGACTCATGCACTGCATGTGTGTCCATCATGTATATTTTGTGAAGAAAGTTCATCAAAACTTACAAACATTTCTATATACATTCTTGCCACACACTCTATATGTTATTACATCAGCTCTTATACTTTTAGATTTGTGTTTATAGATAAAAAAAAAAAAATACAGAAGACTGCAACAAAAAGGCTTAAGTGTGGCTGACACACAGAACTACTGAGTAGTTGAGTTTTGTGCATTATTCAAATTGTAGATAACTGTTGACTTCCAAATTTCTCAGCAGTGGCCTAAACAAGTCCCCTGAGGTTCATATTTAATGTTTTGCTGCATTTTGGGAGGTCTGTAAAAGGTATCCCCTACCTTTAAAGCTACATAACCATCCTTTGGGGACTCTACAAGAGTTATATGGTAGCTTCAAGACAGACCAGTGTCTCCCACTGATGTTGGCAAGGTCAGCTTTACAATTGTACAATTGTCCACTCACTTGTGATTCCACTTGATAGGGATGGTTTGCCCGTTGCCTTCTATCCTCGGGTCCATGAACTTCTCCAAGAAATGCTCCCAAGGAATCTTGTGTGAAGCCTTGAAGCCAATCCTGTCACGAGAAATTATGCAGAAAATGCAACAGACACATGGTGAAGAGGCACAGCATGTCCAATTATTCTGCGATCAAAATTACTCATCAATTGATTTGAAGATACAGATGAATTCAAATGATGAATCACAAATGCTTTACAATGTACACATGCATGCGATGCACTTGTAATCTTTCTCAAACAGGGACTGGGTCTTAGTCAATATCAACATTGTTGTTGTTGTTTTTTTTTCTCTCTCTCTCACTCTCAGCATGGCTAAATTCTAAATATGATCACAGGAAATTTTACAGGTTGTAATCAATGTCGTGAAATCACAGCCACACTTGTACATTCTAACAGTGGAAGCCTAGGCTACTTCTTCATAATGCCTGAAATGTTAATCACATTTGCATACAAATGTCCTCTGTCAGATAAGGCTTGTTCAACTCAGTGAAGTGTTAATTTGTATCGTGAGTAAAATCAAATGATTTTCTTGCATGTTTCCATGTTGTTTACAAATGTTTAAAGCATATGTGCACCCACACATTAGAATTAGCTGACAACTAGATGAATTTGCATACTTTGCTGGGTACATTGAGTTCATACTCCCTTGTTGCTAGTACATGTATTCGTAATGCATCCTGGGAGAAATGGCTTTACCTGTCCATAAGCTGGGCAAAGAGTTGGTCTGACATGGGTAGAGTGAAGTGGATCAAGACACTCTTCAGGTCATCCAGCATGATGAAGCCATCTTGGCGCTTGTCAAAGGCCATAAAGGCCTTCTTGATATTCACATAGTTGTTCTTCATCTGGTTAAATGATAAACAATAACAGGAAGTCATAATCAGCTCATTCACGAGTCACTCTTTACTTTAAGCATGGGCAGATTATAAGATGAGGGGAATATACACAACACTGAGATTGCGAGGATTACTACACACTGAAAAAAAAAAAACAACAACAACAAAACCAATTTTCAAAAGAAATTTGTGTCAAAGAAACATCACACGTGTGGAAAAATGCAGATCATTGTTCATCAACGATGCATTTTGGGATTGAGTCAGAGTTGTCTTTTAAAAGCATTACAGATTCTAGCACAAAATACAGATGACATAAATCAACATTTTGACCTTTTTATACAACACAGCTCTAGAACAAAACTGTTCTTGTTCTTGAAATAATGAACTTATCTTTCTGCATTCAGCAGCTTTGGTTAAATCTATCTCATAATTGGATGCTGAGGCTGATCTGTTGTTAATTTCAAAGACATAATGCCAAATCCATTTTCAAGCTGGTTTTCTCAGGCTCAAAAAAAAAAATAAAAAAAGAGGAAAAAAGGACCACCTACCCGTGCACGGAATTCTGCCTCTATCTGTTTATAGCTCATGCCCCTGACCAGATCATCACTCCTGTTGACAATGGCCATCTGTTCCATTTGCCTGGCGCGATCCTCCTGGCGTTGGGCCACACTTTGTGCTGCTAATGGAGCCAGTCATTCAAGTACAGAAATATTCATATAAATTTCTGCTCCTAGTACGAGCACATAGATGTTAAAGATTTATAAGACACTGTTGAAATGATGCAAATGACTTTTGATGGAAAGGAAATATGACTTTGCTCTTCAACTTGTTGTCCAAGACATATATTATAGGAGTAAATGAGGACACACATACTGTATATAGCCTGGGATATGCATCATCAATCTTGCCTGATATCTCAAATGATGAATCAGTGAAACAATTTAAATTTGATAAAAGCATTAAAACTAAACTTACTACCAAATCTGAATGCATATGCTACTGATGTGACCAAAGATGTGCAGTTTTGCACTTCACATGTAATACCTGTATCATGTTCTGTGAATAAAAACTAGTCACAATGAACTATCACTGACGAATTCATCTGACTGACTTGAAGAGTGGATCTTCAAGGACAGAGACTATAGGTGTGCTTACCAAATTTGCCATGTTCCGGGAAGGCCTTGCTTTGCTTCTGTACATTGACACCAAGTCTCTGCAGGAACTCATGGTAGTTGACCGTCCCAGTGTGATGGAAATCATAGCGGGACCACAGTCTGAGAGACAAATGATGACCGAACATGGTGAGAGTGTATACCGTAAATGCGGGTGTCATGACAATACCCTTCAGAAAGCATTAATCTTGGAGTCACTGTACAGTATTAATGTTGTCTCCATAATCTATCTTCAGTTCAACATAGTACTTTGATCAGCTTGGACTGCAATGTCGCACAGCAATCTTTTTCAAATACATGACATTTATCATAGATGGATATAAGGGTGAGTTCAAGCGCTCTCTTAAAGCGTCCTGTACCGTATTGTACCTGTGCCAGACAAGCACTCAAATGCTCCTCACGTGTACCTTACCGCAATATACTGAAACCAAAAGTGGACCACTTCCTGATGTGCTCCAAACATGTACCATGACTCTACCAAAAGTTGGCATAAGAAAAATGTGTGTAACATGCACATAAGTCATAATTCAAACAGTTAATTCTCTTGGTTTGGGACACCTGTAAGTAGTGTAAATGTGCCAGGTGCATGACTCTGTTGCTACAAAATGTGTGACCCCCTCTAAAGATAACTCATAGAACAATTTCTCCAAAGAGTGTTCAAATGCTCCAAATCTGGCATAGTATGGTATGGTATGCATTGGAATGGTTTGCTTTTGAATGCTCGAATGTGGCCCATGAGAAGCACATTATATGATTCAAGAACAGAAATATATGTCCCTTCCCCTGAAATGTACAGGCAGTGCACAATCTCTCATCACATTTCATAGACAGAGTCATCATTCTAAGTAGGATCATGCATCAGACTTGAGACCTACAATACTCACCGATCATACTGCTCATCGGTCATTCTGAAGCAGTAGTTCTCAATCACCTTTCTCATTTCATGCTTCTGGACATTGCCATCCCGGTTGTAGTCAAACAGGCGGAGTGCCTTGATGAAATTCTTTAAGTTCATGGCCACTTTGTCCCGAAGTTGTCTCTCAAGGACGTCGATGCCCATGTCTTGTGGAGACTTGGTGTAGCTGTATCTATCATGAGCATAAAACATCCAAGAAAAGAAAGTGAGTGGAAGACATAGCTAATTGCCAAGCAAGAAGATACAACACCTTTCTTGCATACCACATTAACCTACACTTTACATGAGTCTCAAGGCCAAGACAAATTGCTACAAATGTTGTAAGTGTCAGGGAGCTAGAATTGAAAGAAAAGGTATCTTTAGTCAATGGTCATGATGTCATGGTGAAATTCTGAATTTATCCTGGCATCCTGGTGTAACTGGCAGAAACCTGAATCACCCAAGAATATTTTAGTAGAAATTTTGGCAAATTTTGAATGTTTATTTGCATGGCCATACGGGTAGTTTGGGTCTTTACTAGACATGACATGCCATTTTGTGATAGGAAATGCAACATTCAGATTGACAATTTTCTACATGGATATCAACATGGAAACGTAATCAAAGAAGATATCATTTCCTGGTTGACAGTTGTAATTGGCAATGGAGATAGAAACATATCCCAAACTTACTTGTGTCCAGAGCCCATTTTCCAAGACTCGCGAGACATTCCACCGCTGTTTGCGAACCGGTCAAGAAATAGGCAGTAGTTGACTGTCCCATTAGTATTTGTTGGGACTTTGGCCATGATGGAGTTGAATTGCTCAGTGGTCATTGGGAGACAGAAGGTGTCCAGAACCCGGCGCAGTTCACCCTTGGTGATGGAAAGGCTCTGGTCAATGTCATAATTCTGACATGCCTGCAGGAAGAAGAGTGAGAATGTGCCTAATTTTGTGATGTGTGTGATATGCTAGACAAATGAGTACTTACCAGTAATGCACTTACTTATAAAGGGGCTCAATCTGTGACTCAATCACAATACTTGCTGCTGGCTCATATCTTGTTTGTTAAGTACTCTTTGTCATCATGTAGGTCTATCAATCATGTGTTTGACATTCATGGATTGAGTTTACTGGAACAATTATTTTATGCCACAAATTTCACGGGGGGGGGGGGGGAAGGTAAATTTGACCGATGATTCTGCAAAAGGCATTGCTTGGACAATGTGCCTGTGATGTTATAATGAAACAAAAAATGAGAACAACTATTGAGAGAATATGTACCAATGGAACATTGACCACTATCAGAATATCAGTGAGACTGTATACACTCAGAGAGCACCAAGCATGCTGCAAAATAAAAAACCAACAATGCCTTTGATGAGAACATCATTAAGAATTTGTACCTGCTTGAGATCTGAATAGAGTTTCCGGATCCTTTCTCTGAGAATTTGTTCAACTTCTATGGTACTGAGCTTGGCATCCAAGGAGGCTGTTGGGAGGGGTGGGCTGGCACTTGGACTGGCTGCAAGGGCTGAACATCGCAAGAAGAGAGAATATATGAAATGAGACAGAAATGTGACTGATGATACCTGTTTACAAACACATATACTGCAGGTATAATTTCATGCAACAGACTGAATTATAATTTTGGTACAAACTGTGTAATACGACTTTCATTACCACACAATACAATTACTGTAGGTTACACTTATTAACAATTCTAACTAAATATATATATGTGACCGTGCATCACAAAACGAACAAAAAGTCGCATGCACTGATTTTGTGTGAGGACTGAAAATAGGTGAAATTGGTTAACCTAGCCAATCTTGACTTTTTCATATTTTCTGAAAGAGCAAGTCTTCTTCTACTATATACTAAAATTTGGGACCATAAAACATACAGGAAAGTGTGTTTTTAGCAGTTTATCTCAAACACTTTTTTTTTTTTTTTTTTTTAGAATAGTGTGATTAGGTGTGTCTTTAGAGTCCCCTTATCATTTCTTAAAAACCCAGTACACACTCTTCACTTTCAACTTCAATAACATTAGAAAGGATGATGCTACTGCTTTGAAAGTTGGTATTACTCATGGACAGAATGTGTTAATGAAGCATGTTCAATTTCAGCTTAATCTGATAATCTCTTCATTGTTGTTACTCTGGTGGTTTACATCCTGATTTTTGTCCCATTCATCGCACAGTCAGCACGGCTTGGTAAAGATTAAGTGCCTGAATAGACCATGTGCTTTAGAGCCTCTTTTCTCAGTTCACACTTTTCCTGAGTGTGTGCTTTCTTTCCAATATTTAGATAGGTTAGGAGTGTCCATTTAATTTGAGCTATACATCACTTTAAAGTTTAAAGTCTGCTCTTTCAGAGTATGCTCTTAACTAAAAATTCATGTCTGGTGTCTTTTTGTTGGTTTGTGATGCAGGGTCACATATATATATTTCTTTTCACCACAGAGTTTCTGCATATTTCTTATCATCACATAATTTCTCCACATTTTTTTTTGAAAACAAACTATGTAACACAAAATTAAATACAAAATGATTTCCATATACCCTGATGAAAATGTTAAATAAACTCATACACCAAACATACACCAGCACATATCTGTGGCATTCTGTACTAATTCTTGTTTCACCATAAACTTTTGATTACCGTAAAAGAAAGAAGGCAGATATAATCAGGCAAGAAAACCACCGTTTGATAAAGGTAATCAAACTACTGAAGAGACGATCCTTCCTAAGTGGAAAACACACAGATTAGAGAAAAGTGTCCTGTCTCCTGAATACAAAAGGATGAAAATCATGTATCAAAAATATAACGAACCTCTAGCTGAAGGTGTCATTCCCATGTCAAATGACCTGCGTGAGAGCCTGCTTGCCGATCTGACAGTCTGGGCAGTTTTCAGTATCTGCCGAGGTGTGAACATTATTCCTGTCCCTGGTCTGAGAGCCAGGTCTCCTGGTTGGGCAACCTGACTAGCCATGCCGGTGGTTATTACTGCTGTCTGTTCCTTTTACTTTTAAAACTTGGTTTCCTTTAAGATTACCTGAAAACAAGACAAATAAAAAGAAGAAATGCATCATATATGGTCAAAGTTTTTCTCCAGTGCAATAAATTCTTATACAATACACATGTACAAGTACATGTAACTTTGTTTCCTCTGTTCATAAAATGTTGGGCATTGTACATCAAACGGCATTGTGCTTGCTCTAGCACTGTAATAACATGATCCATAACCCACTATCCACTTCCCTTTACACCCAGATCAGCATCTAAATTTTATGTGTTTCAATACCTGATTTCCCTACATCATCCTTGCTTTACACTTGAAAGATGTGTAGGTCACATGTGTATGAATATGTGAATAGGTCTCGGTAATAACACAGACCTAAATGTCCTGATTCTAGGAACTATGAAGGATAGGTTAAAAAAAAAAAAGAAGGTACAAAACTTCATGTCCAATGCTGGAAGACTGTGCCTCAGTGTAGGACCCATGCAGGCAGTGCAATGTAGAGCAACCAGATGTGTCTGCAATGATTCAAGAAGAACCAGTGGCATCTCCTCCATGTTGAGTGAACTTGGATGGAAACACCTTGAAGGTCAGCAGCCCATATCTTTAATTTTGGACTTCCTTATTTTATATGCTACAATAAACATGTAGGTGACATACAAGATGATATTTTAACTTTCATTCGTGTTGAGTGAACTTGGATAGAAACATCTCAAGGTCAGCAGCCCATATCTTTAATTTTGGACTTCCTTATTTTATATGCTACAATAAACATGTAGGTGACATACAAGATGATATTTTAACTTTCATTCGTGGGCTGACCTTTAACCCATTGCTAGACACTATTAAAGACATAGTGCTGGCCAGCATGGCGCCTGCCACCTCACCCTGATATTCATAAATGTCCCACCAGCAATGCAGTTTGCTTGCAGTAGCCGGAAGAAGAAAGAGAAATAGGCAAAAAACCAGCACTAAGGTTATTCTACATATGGTAAAATACATTTGGATTACAATTACATGTATTTGTGTTTTTATGGAGGAAAAAGGTGAATTAGGAATGTCTTTTGAGAGCAATGAAAATCCATCGCCCCAGCTGATCTCCGATTGCGGCGCGCGTTACATGCTAGACCGTTCTACATGTAGGGTTGGGGGTACCACGTATCGTCACCCTAAGGATCTGTAGCTTGTTTATTCTAAAAATATAATACAAATCCGCCTAATTCTTACCTCAAATATGCCATAAATACTGCAGTTTTGAATGTCGTGACCGTCTCGTTGATTATGAATCTCCGTTTCAAAATAGCGCAATTTTAGTGCGTGCGTTCCGTTTTCTTCGCGCAGCTAAAAAGGGAACCTTGCGATCGGCACCCCCTCTCCTCCATAGGTATACACGTGAATTTCACAGCATAGGTAATACACGTGAATTTCACAGGCCATAGGTAATACATGTGAATTTCACAGCCATGCGTCGTTACTGGTCGGATGTGTAATTTTTAGCTTGGTTTGTTTGAGTTTGATTTTCGTTTCTTCGTTTTTATTGTTTTTATAGCTAATGACACTTAATCCCGCGCGTACTTTTTCGTTCTATACGCAAACAGCCATGATACGCAGGGTGTCGATGGGAAGGTGCCCTGTCGATAGGTGGTGCCCCAACCATATGTGAATGTCTGGTGACTTTAGGTAGTGGCGACTTAATGGTAATCGGCGTTACATGTAAAGTTAGTTAGTGGTCAAAATTTGTACAGTCTTATGGTCGAATTATGGGCAGCTTGCTTTATACCCACTAGCGTTAGCAAAGCCTTTACTCCCCCTTCCCTAGAAATAAACTCGAGTAAGGTAGGGCCCAATGTTAGGCCTAAAAAACAAAACAAAATAAAACAAAACAAAACAAAACACACACACACAGATAAAAAACAAAAACAAAACAAAGCAAAGATCTCACTAACATTAGATCTACAATAGGTCGCTAAGTCTAGTGTATTCCTTAGATGCACATTCTTAATCCAAGAATAAGTTGTAAGTTAGACTAACGTTAGTCTTTCTAGTAAATTACTCTAACAGTTTGTTAGGGCTCTACTAGATCTAGACCTAGTCTAGTCTATTCTACTTCTAGTAGACAGTAGAAGCATGAAATGAATTGACACGTCTCATCAAGACTCATGCAATGCAATAAAGTTTACAAATTTACAATGCCATGGCATTGCATTTCACGGTAATTTCTAGTTCTAACGTTATAGGTTAGAATAGAGGTCTAGAACTATCTAATATTACACGTTAAGAACTAAACTCTGATGAATGAGGATGCCGGATGGTATGTAGGACCTAGGACCTAGGATTTTTAAAGATGTCTCCCTTTTTCTTGATAGTCAAGGAGGTTTATCAGACAAAGCAATAGTCAAGGTTACTATAATACAAGTGTAGCAACAATTTTTGCATGCACACCTAGACTAGCACCTACAACAATGTAACGTTAGCTCCTTTGCTTTGCCGGTACCGGTGTGGTCACAGCGTATTCTACACACCGCATAAAGATATATGAATGGGACTACATCATAGCTAGGTGTAGACACAGATTTCATCGTACATTATTATATTTCAAAGCATAATTGCATTGAAGCATTTATTATTGCTGGAAACGTTTGATGTACTTACCTGCATGTACTTATTCTGTTTGAGAGCTACGGATGAAATTAATTCTGGCGTTAATCCATGGCTGTATCATGATATTATCGTGCGGAAAATACGCTATTTGTTTCTACAGCAAAGTTGTCCCACCTCACTACATCGCTCGTATTATCTCCCAGCTCGCTTAGCATGTGTGTGTATGCGGCTAGCCTATTGTGTATCGTTGCTAGGTTGTCGGATGAGCGAGAGATATCGATAGTGAGGTAGCTATACACACACGGTTTACAGCATCTCACTTGAGCCACGATACAGGACACACACACATAAGAAGAAGATCGATTTGTCGTTGCCATCGGCATAGTCTATCCCTTACATACATTATTCCCTCAAGCTGCGGATAATGCATCATATTCTGTAGTCTATCCTGTAAGCTATGTGAAACGATGTAAATATCTTTGTGTACATCTTATTAGATTGGTGTTCTAAGTTTATTTTGTGCGTTGAGAAAGCAGTATAATGGAAAACAAATGTTTTATCTCAAAACCTGCTGTCAATATGTTTAGAATATGTCTGATTAATAGACTATTACAGTCCCAAAGCGTGATTGCGTGACACCGTCCTCCTTTTTCACAGGCTTTGAAGAGGAGAAGCTTATTTAAATGCTTTCTCTTCTGACCTTGTTTTCTTGTTAGACTAAGACGAAAACAACTATGAGGGATTGATTTAATTCCTTAAGACTTGTTTCCTTTCATTCATAATCTCTATGACGGTAACAGAAGAATTCTTTGATAGTTATTTTCTTTCTCTCTCGTGTCAAAGAGAAGCGTAATGATAATGCCCTATGATGGAAACAAAATGAGGACAGCATCGTGATTTTCTATATTTTTATTTTAAAGTTTACTTAATGTAATACATGCATTTCGACTTGAAAATTGTCCAGAAAATTAGCAGATATGACCTGATTTCAGTCATAACTGTCAGCTAATCTGAAATCTGCTACTCTCCTTGATAAAGCTGTCACCCTAGTGATCACACCATTTTTTTTTTCTTTATTTGGGTGAGTTTTATACTTAGGGGGCCTGTATAAAAATGTTTTAAGCCATAATAATCGTGTAGGGCTTTGTAAGAGGTATTTGTTTTGTCGTCGATATCCGATGTGTTGTTGTCACTCACGCTTCCCTTCCCGTTTCTACAATGTAGTGACATGTTTTTCTGTACCGTATGAATAATGGCTTTGAGAGGAATATATTTTGCAAGCTCTGCTGTTTAGCTTCCGCTCCATTTTCACTTCCACATATAAAAGTTAGTAAATACACAGTATCATGCATCTTGGTTTTACAATTTATTGTATGGTCATATTAGATTTCGATGTAATGATAAATGAAGAATATGTATATTTCTTTTTTGTTTTGTTTTGCATGATTTATATTATGTTTACTTATATTCTTTGTTAAAAATAAAAATGACTTTATAATTTGAATTTATATGGATTGATATTGCACAGCCCAGTGGAACGTTTTTAGTGTGTGTGTTTGTGTGTGTGTGTGTGTGTGGGGGGGGAGGGGTTTAGGGTCGATGGTCGATAGTAC
The DNA here is from genome assembly GCF_964275005.1 of Diadema setosum. NCBI lineage: Eukaryota > Metazoa > Echinodermata > Echinoidea > Diadematoida > Diadematidae > Diadema > Diadema setosum. Next base: position 18,355,074 of record NC_092689.1, read on the forward strand.
CCCCAACAGCCAAGCAGAAAGTGGCCATTTACACGGATGAATTATGACTTGATTTGGTTGGAAAGAACGCAGATTCACGTGCACATTCCGAAATGCACCCAGTCCATATTACATGAGTATCTATGTAACTTTGATTCTTTATTAATCAATCTTTAATAATCTTTTAATAATTATGAAGTTTTCATGTAGTCAGTTAGAGATTAAGGTCAGCCATTAGGCACTGCTTTTTCTGCGAATTATCAGATTGTAACTATAAACCAGCTTCTGTTGGGTTTGGGTGCTGTCTTATGTTGATCAGGTAGGCCTGTTGTATAGTCTATTTTCATTATTATTCTGACGATACTATTTATACCATTGCGAGCAGTAATTTCGAAAATGTCCGAGATATCACATTTGATGCCAATGTTTATAGGTTATGTTAATTGTATCACATAACATTCTACCATGTGAAAATTTTGCAACAACGCTTAGCCTATAAGGAGATATTACTATTTTCTAAATTAACCATATATGTAGACGGTTTAATGTGGAAACTTTTCTACTGTAACTGTTGTGCAAATTTTGTATATCTAAAAATAATTATACAATTTTTGCATTGGTTGTTTCTATCCCTACCTCACATTTTAGAACTATTAATTTTGTTTCATCTGCAAATGGTAAATCATGTATTTAACCATGAACTGGGGTTTCAAGTTCCATAACACAGCAATTCAACAGGCTCATTGCATTACCCAGTTACTGCCGACATGAGTGTAACTGTCACAGTGTTACAAAATTATAAGTCTCCTAAAACATAACAGTTGTATCGGGACTCAATGTATCATCGATGAACGCGCAAAGGTCACGTCTCTGTCAGAACACAGATGGCGCTATTTACCTCACTCGCACTCAAACTCGCGTTCTCGCATTAATTTTTCAACACGCGTCCTATATTGGGGCATGAACCTGATTTTTAACCTTTTTAAAAAAGTGAGAAACATTAGGATGATTTCTATGGAATATGAGAAAGGGTCGATGAGTTTTATGAAAGGCATCTCAGTAAACAAATTCATATCATTATCAAGATTATGAACTTTGCACGCATGTTTATGTTCAGCTCATCCCAGCTGAAATCAAGGTTTTATCACCACTCGCTGAAATCTTACACATAATTTTGTGAAACTCAAAACATGCACACTGTAGTTTGCACTCTATTGCCAAGGAGGTAAAGCTTGCCTTTTAGTTTGATTACTGTATATTGTGGTGTCAGCTTCTTCACATGCAGATCAGTTTGTTATTAACTTCGCCTTTTTTCTTTATCGAGGACAATGCAAGAGAGGGTTCCTTTTTTTTGGGGGGGGGGGGAGGGGGGGAGGGGGGGGGTGGGGGTTGTAATTTCAAGGAATTCCTTGCCAGTCACTTCAGCGTCCAAATATTTACCCATTTCTTGTTTTCCGGCTGTCTGTATTTTACCAAGCAGTTAGTTTGATACCTTCTTTAAAAGCCTATTGTGAGTGATGAGAACGGATGAATAATGCAGGGTGCCTATTACTGCACTTTGTAGTATTCTATACATAGTGAACATTGCCAGTGTCTTCGTTGTATAATGCACGATGCAAGTACAGAAATTTTAGCAACCAACTGCGACCAAGGATATGATTTATGTACACGCACATCATAGTCATACATGTACATGTTACATGTATCTCATACGTCTCTACGTACAATGCTAGCAGTAATTATTATTGTATAGATGCCAAAGATAGTACATACAATGTAAGTACATGTACGTAAAACATATTCTTCTTGTGTACTTTGGTTTAGCACTACATATTATGTGTACTTTTGTCTTTGTCTTTGATTAAAAAAAGAAAAAACAGTTTTGTATGTGTTCCTTTTCGATTCGACTATAAAAAGGAGAGGCTGACTTCATAATTATGAAATATGATGATGAACAAAGGAAGAAAGAGATGGAGAGATATTATGCGTGAAGAGAGTACACTACGTACAGTGCAATTTACAATGAATAGTTGTGGTTGTTGGTGTGTGTTTTGTTTGTGCGTAGGCCTATGTAGTGATCCTTCAAACATGTATATACAGTGTACAACGTATTTTAATCTTTTAGTAATAATGATATAAGGTACTTATTCATGTACAATTCGTATCTTTTTAAACGGGAACTTAACTCTTTGGACTTTTCAGCCGTCTGTATTGATGGCAATAAACGATCAATTCATTCAATTCACGATTCTTTTGTTCTTCACTAAAGCCAAGGAAACCGTCGAAGATGTGAGATGATTACCAGTAGTTACTACACTGTAAAAATGTAAACTCTTTCACATCGGAGATAGGCAAACGTTTTCTTGAACAATGTGCTGATATGATAGACCTACTTCGAATTCGACTAACCCACAGAAATATGATACCAAGTATAAAAAGTACAAAATATAAAAAACAGACACAAGACAAGAGTAATCTTTGCTTCTTTCTTGGATATTTGGTGGTCCTAAGAAGGACCGTTTCATGGATGTCAAGAAGTGCACATCCGTAACTCCAACACCATTTACTTGGAGGTGGTGTACTTGGTGACGGCCTTGGTGCCCTCGGACACGGCGTGCTTGGCCAGCTCACCGGGGAGGAGGAGACGGACAGCGGTCTGGACCTCACGGCTGGTGATGGTCGACTTCTTGTTATAGTGGGCAAGGCGGGAGGCCTCGGCAGCGATGCGCTCGAAGACGTCGTTGACGAAGCTGTTCATGATGGACATGGCACGGCTGGAGATACCAGTGTCGGGGTGGACCTGCTTCAGCACTTTGTAGATGTAGATGCCGTAGCTTTCCTTTCGCCTCCTGCGCCTCTTCTTGTCTCCGCTAGGCCTGGGAGCCTTGGCCTTCTTGGAGCCCTTCTTTCCGGCAGCTTGTGCTTTAGGTGGCATGATGTCGACAGTAGGTTTCGATAGGACGAATGTGACGACACTTTGGTTTCACTCCTATTTATATGGCGAGGGCCTCCCCAGCGCGGCTGCAAGTGCATCGTATATGGTAATGAGGTGTTCAGCGACACGCACGTAGACCAATCATACTGAAGCATTCGTAACAGCAGCCGCTGTATGTCTCACCCACTTCATATGCGAAGTGAGTGCACGCACCGTCGAGCGACGCTCATTTGCATAGTATGTACACTGTTATACCGACGGACCTTGCTCCTAGCGTAAAATGCAAATTAAGAGCGATCGCCAGCAGCGACGTTGCTGATTGGTGCCCTGTGAATCCGCACTGGTGCAGTGGATCCTCTACGGGAGTATATATAGCTTGATCGCTGTTGTCGGAACAGTGCATACACTTGCTTATATATTCTTTCGTACTCCGTACATTCAAAAGCAACTCATCATGTCTGGTCGTGGTAAAGGTGCAGGAAAGGCCCGTGCTAAGGCCAAGAGCCGATCCGCCCGAGCAGGTCTTCAGTTCCCCGTCGGTCGTGTTCATCGATTCCTCCGCAAGGGAAACTACGCTGAGCGAGTTGGTGCAGGTGCTCCAGTCTACCTGGCCGCCGTCTTGGAGTACCTCGCCGCTGAAATCCTCGAGTTGGCTGGCAACGCTGCCCGTGACAACAAGAAGACGAGGATCATCCCCCGTCATCTTCAGCTCGCCGTCCGCAACGACGAGGAGTTGAACAAGCTCCTCAGCGGAGTGACCATCGCCCAGGGTGGTGTGCTGCCAAACATCCAGGCCGTGCTCCTCCCCAAGAAGACCGCCAAGGCTGCCAAGTAAACTTATGGGCGTCATTCAGCTTGAAACAGCTGCTTCAAACGGCTCTTATCAGAGCCACCAAATACCCAAGAAAGAATCTGAAGAGTTCACTCAATTGAGTTGTCTGGTTAATAAGAACCCGTATTATGCTTTTGAATTTAAGTCGAGTTATATGTTGTATACCCTCTGTAGTGGGATTTGGTTTGGGGGGATGGTTGTCTTATCTACTGTACCTCACGACCTTAACCAGACCCGGACTGTGACTTTAACATGACTAGGGGGTCACCTGACTGACACATCCAGCTCTATATCAGGTGACAATTGACCCCCACGACCTTGACTCGACGCTGATGGACTCACGGTTTGGGAAAGGAAAGAATTACAAGGCATACACCTGTATAAATCCACCTGAATCAAGCCCATCTTCAGCCTGGCGTAGTTGGTAAGTGTATATTCTGTGAAGTGGACACTAACTCCCACTTTACCTCTAACCTGTTAGGGCTATCCTGCCGATTATAACCACCCCCTTCTTTTATGTGGGGGAACTGTGCTCCTGTGAGGGGCCCTTTTTTGCCATTTTATGATATAGACTACTTAATTCGGAAGGGAAAAAAGACTAAATATTCGGCCTTGCATCATATCCACATTTTCACTAAACCGAGACTAAAATTGAAAGTTATAATACTGAATACTCCACAGTATAATCAGTCAATCGTCGAGTTGCAAGTCTTAATACAGTCGAAAAATCGCCTATTTGTTAAATTATACATGTACACTGTACGTGTATTTAAAATGAAGCTAGGAAACCTATCCCTCGATAGAAAAGAACAGAATACAAACAAGCATACATGCCCCTCCCCCCCACACACATATACATATAGATCTACCTAAAGAATTAAAAATATTTCATAAATTCAAAACTGCGCTTTCATGTAGTTCAAAGTAGTTGAAATGAAATCATATCTGAAATTTAATATTGAGTCGCATTTACTCATTCGATTCAATTATATTTGAAACAACTTGCTAATTATTATTTCACAGTGACCGCGGGGGGGGGGGGGGCTGCTGTGCCCATTTTATTATCTTTTTTTTTATGAAAAAAAAAATCGACCCTTATAAAAAGGAGACAATACAAAGTAATAACAAAACCCATGGCTTACAGAGTTTCAGAGTGTTCCGCGGGGGGGGGGGGGGGTACCACTGACCCCATTGGTCAATCACACGCATTACCCTTGACCTTTGACTCAGACCCCACCCGTAACCTCCGCGACCCCTCAATCTTCATTTTGATGAAATGAATAAAGTAATGTACATGTACTTATGTGAAAAAAAAAAAAAAATATCCAGCGTGGTGAGTCATGCCACGAAGGAACAGGTTTAGTCTGATGTTCAGTATCAATAAATAATGCTACCAAGGGCGTGTCACAATAAGCCCCAAAATAATGGTCTAAGTGTCTGGTCAAATCGACCATCACTTCCTAATGACAAGCGAGTCACTTCAAATGCCGTTTGTGCGATAGGTGACATTTTGTAGTTTTGATCACATAAACCTGATTAACATTCGCTGAAAAAAAAAGAAAAACCTACGACGTCGGATACGTCTCGAAAATTAGACTATTTGTCGTAATGACGGTTGTTTTGTCTGCGAATGTGCAAGCGGCGGACCGCGCCAGACGATGAACATGAGCTTTGTCCTCGTAGATCGCAGATGCAGACCTAGTTTGTCTGTTATTTACTAACCAATTAAATTATTTTTTCCCCAACAGACTATAACCACTAACCATCTAACCTGCCTCATTTATTTACAACTTATCGTCATTATGAATCTGATCTGATTTCAGGGTTTGAAAATAGCATATTTTAGAATGTTTATTTTATAATAGAATATTTTTGTCGTTTTTGTAGGAACACTCGTTCCTGAATAGGAGACTATAAAATGATGGTATTTTCGAACCGTTGAGAAAGAGGCGGGAAATACCTCGCGGCGTTGAGTGCAATAGTGCCTCAAGTAAAAAGCACATTTCAAGAAGAGCAAATCTCAAAACAGGAAAGAACAAACGAGGGAGAAAGGGGGAAACTATCGATTTTGTGAGTCGCTTTTGCGTATTAAATGCGTATTAAATGGACAATATAAATGGGAAATTGTCGTAGCAGCAAAAATAGAATACAGTCTGAGTGCACAAAAAAAACAACAACAACCCCGAAGTACAGACGTTTTTAAACATTAACCGTCTTTCATTATACGCGTGATTCGAGTTGAAGGCACACGTCATTTTTGTTGTGTGACTTCCCAGGACTGTTGTTGATATTCATTTTAAAAATCATCAGATAGATAAGTCTCACATGTGACCCTGATCATGATCACACTACAGACAAACAGAAAAGGTCATGTGTTTCCTATTGGAGGTACAGGGCACATTATCCTTTTATATCACGCCTTTCAAATAGAAAATTAATATTCTTGATCACGACGTCGTGTGTGATTTTGCTCGTGAGGTTCATTTTTTTTTTTTTTGTGCTTTAGACAGGGGCCGTGGGGGCCGTGGGGCCGTGGGGGCTCGGGCCCCACACTTTTTGTGCACCATACAAAGGAATACATAAGGTGTCATCACTTTGGGCCCCCACACTTTTTTCAACCCGGAAGTACGTAAGAGGCTCTACAATGGGAGGGGAGAGAATGAGCTGAGGACCTTTTTTTGTTTTTGTTTTGCTTGTCAGCTGAAGAAACCCGGAAGTGGACGGGTAGAGATGAGCTGAGGACCTTTTTTTTTTTTTTTTTTGCTTGCTAGCTGAAGAAACCCGGAAGTGGACGGGGAGAGAGACCATGGATTTTTTATCTTTTTTTTTTTGCTTGTTAGCTCATGAAACCCGGAAGTGGGCCCCACACTTTTGAAAACAGTGCGCCGGCCCTGTGTTAGAGATCGTTGTTTGATTTCCTCCCTCCCTCCGATTTCTCCAAGATTACGGAAGGAGCAAATTTCATTCGAATCCTAATGGTAATTCAAAACCAATGTAAGGGTCAATTTAAAACTGCAGAGTATGCTAATGACCAGAATTTTGGGAGTCAGAAAAGCTTTATAAGGGGTCATCCCACCGCTTGACAATGAAAAAAAAAAGGTCCATGAATTGAGTCATACAGCCCACGACTCTCCAAGCGGTTTTTTTTTTTTTGTTTTTTTTTTGTTTTTGCTTTAGAGATCGTTGATACTTTGTTTGATTCCCCCTCCCCCCCCCCGATTTTCTCAAAGATTACGGAAGGAGCAAATTTCATTCGAATCATACATAATGATAATTCAAAACCAGTATAAGGGTAAATTCAATACTGCAGAGTATTCTAATGACCAGAATTTTGGGAGTCAGAAAAGTTTTATAAGGGGTCATCCCACAGCTCGACATTGAAAAAAACAAACGGTCCATTAGTTGAGTCATACAGCTCACGAGTCATACAACTCACCGTGCTCACGAGTCATACAGCTCACGAGTCATACAGCTCACCGTGCTCACGAGTCATACAGCTCACGAGTCATACAGCTCACGAGTCATACAGCTCACGAGTCATACAGCTCACGAGTCATACAGCTCACGAGTCATACAGCTCACGAGTCATACAGCCGAACATTATGCACTCCCCTACCCCTCCCCCTCTCCTCCTTAGATAGAAGAATTGGCGGAAAGTTTGGGTGTTCAGAATTTTCCGATTTTTTTCTCCGATTTTTATTTCGATTCTTTTTCCCGATATTCCTCTTTGAACAGGTACCCAAAAAAAGTTGGGGGGCTGCAGCCCTCAGCCCCTACCCCCAGTCCCGCGGTTCCTATCACCAGTGTCTGTCTTTGGGAACTATAAATGGGGACATCGGCTTGATCGTGCTTGATATCAGATGTCCAAACCCTACTATAATATATAATCTCTTTCTTGTCTGTATTCACTTGTACCAGGGAAGTGATACCAATCAGCTCTGCGCACTTCCCTTTTTTGAGTTCTCGAAATGACAATGCAACAGACACCTCTAAAGTTGAGTGGCGCCCTCTCCGATCAAGCACGGTGAAGCACTCCTTGCGCAAGCTGGCAGGACACAGTTGAGCTGAAGTCGGTTTTATGAAAGTCTGTCGCTCATGACAAACTTACGAGAGACTTCATGAAATGGATCTTACTTCTCTTTGAAAGTCTCTCAGAGCTAATATGAGCGACATTAGCCATTCTGAGATTTATGTAAAAACTTTTATGTGATGAGTACTGATGACTTCATGACGCGGAGCCCTGAGGTCCGTTTCATGAAGTCATCATTAGTCTCTAAATATAAATCTCAGAACGTGCAGATTGGCCAAAGTCGCTCATATTTGTGGCTATTTACACTGCAAAAAGTCCGGTGTTAAATATGAAACACCGAGCTGGTGTTAAATTTCCGGTGCTCATTCATGGTGTTAGATTAACACCTCCGGATGTCATTTCAAAATTTGAAATATTATTGTTTTTTGAATAGTTTTTTAGTTACTGCACTTCTTGTTAATTTTGAACTTCAACAAGACGATAAAGAATTTTCCGAAAAAGTACTTGATTTTTGAAAAAAAAAAATCTGTAAATACATTTACACCACAGTAACACCAGTTGGTGTGATCCCCTGTTGAAGCTGGACGGGTGTTATACCATAGAAATTAACACCACCAATATCAAATCAACACCATGCGGTGTCATTGAATTAACTCTAGCGCAGTGTCAAAAATGTCACCAGCCACAGTGTCAAATTAACACCACGAAGTGCCAGGCGAACACTTTTTAACACCGTCACAATACATTTTCTACACATGTGGGTGTGGTCCTCTATTGAAGTTTGATCGGTGTTAGATTTAACACCCATGGTGTTAAATCTAACACCAATGTTTTTACAGTGTACATAGTTAAAAAGTAAAGCCAATTTCATGAAATCCCTCAAAAGTGTTTCTTACGAATCTTATGAGTGAAAATTGAGATGTAATTTATGTATTCAATTTCTGGAAAATGTTTACAAAACGTTTTCTGTTGGAAATGGAAAAAAAAAATAAATGAATGAAATGAAGGAATGAAAAGTCTCTCATAAAACTTTCATGGAACGGACCCCTGGACCCTCAAATCAGGGAGGTGGGAAGAAGTTTTCGAGTCCATATTGATCTCTGCTGTAATTCAGCCGGTGTTGAGCGCTGATAGTTATGACTAACCATGGGGAGAAACCATTTATCAATGATTGTATCACAATCATGCTAACTCATTACACATACTTCGTTTACAAAACGAAAAGGATGGTGATATCATACAACTGCTATTAGGACATTTTCTCCCTCTAAGTAAATATGCTATGAATATGAAATATCTGAGATTTAATCTACTAAAAAACAAAGAAAATTATTAGAATATTTGTGATATAATTTTGATATCTTCAGTATCATTAGAGATATTCTTTTTTCTTTATTATGTGATGATGACCTTTTGGAAAAAAAAGTTAAAAAATGACGTTTATCTGTATTGCATTTAGACTCTCAGTAAATTTACATTAACATTATGCTATTATGTTATATTGTACTATATCATATATTATATATTACATTATGCTATTTTTTATTATTTTATGTATATATATATATATATATATATATATGAAGAGTCTGTTCGCAAAAACCGAAGTCCATTTTTGAAGATTTTGAAGTATGGTCTCTGTCATAAAGTACAAAATAAAACCTTTTAAATGATATATTGGTCACTACGTATAAAGGTATATTTTTGAAGTTATGGTGAAAAGAAGCAAAAATTTTCTTATTAATCTCTATATTTTTCTTGACCTTTAATCTCCATTTGGCAAATATGGACTTATTGGTTTTTGCAAACAAACTCTTCATATATATATATATATATATATATATGATTATATAAAATACATCATGCAAATAATTGGTTGGTCGTTTCTTACCAAGAACAATTTTATACATTTGCCTTGCACTTGTAATAAACCCAACCGAAACAAGGTGTTTTTTCCCCAAACACGTATCACACTTCTTAAAGACAACAAATGTTACAATAGAACCACAAAATACCAATTTTGTAACCTGTTTATCAAATATCAATGGTGATATACTGCTGTTTCAAATCTCGTCGTTACACAACAGTATACAGCAAAACATCATGATCATAAAACACAAACAGATATGGCATCAGTACCATTTAAATATCAACATATCACGGATAAAGGACAAAATAAATGTTGATTTGGAGATTCGAAATGATAACGTTATGCTTGTCATGGAAAAGACAAAAACGCATACATTTTCCCAAGAGGACAAGATCGACAATACAGGCATTTATTATTTACATTATACATATATATACCGTCATTGCTAATACTATCACAGCCTCTGCGTTGGTATACTTGTATATACCTTTAATATTGTGAATCATTGTGAAAATGAACACATTACAACATGATATTTAGATCACTGAATTAAAATAATACTCATTTTCAACCTGAAGACAACATTTTCCATTACCTTGATTAGCTGTGAAATTCTTCAAAATCGTCAAATTCTGCCAAATTTCTAGATATACTAAAGTATAACACAAATGCTCCATAATGATAAGAAAAATAAAACAACCAACCCCAAACTGGGCGGAAGCAATTGTCCTTGATTGATATCCTTTAGGCAAGAAAATCATTTAACTTTCACTATCGCTCCTTTGATTTTTATATAAGGGCCATTCATATCTGAACATCAACTGATTAGAGTTACTTGTAACATTAAATCATGACATTACTTGATGAAAATGATAATAAAATGGGATATATTATGTATTATTGAATATCACAGTGAGCTAAACGATTAACACATTTCTATCCGGACTTAGATTTGGTTTATGATCACTACCTGTACATACTTCTGTAAGTTCTTCGGGGCTCAAGGGATATGAAACAAGTCTTGCTGCAATGGCAAGTGTCATGGTAACGACATGAATCCCGTTTTTCAATTGGCTGTAAATTGATACAAGAAGTTGCCATTCCAACAGGAATCACTAATATAACATCTTTTATAAAATGAGATCCTATATGGTTTTAATGTTGACAGTTTCTAGTTATATTAAGCTTTTACCGAGGACGAACATGTAACTATAGCATTTGAAATTACTGCGCTGTACATACGAAACATACTTTTCAAACATTCATCGGGTGAATTCTTATCACAACGGACTTTTCTATTGCACGAACCTTAACTTCATATCATCGTCAGTTTGGAACTAGATAGGTGTGTCAATTCGACATATTATTTTCACTTTTCTAGCATAATGAAATAGCACTTGACTTAGATCTTTTCAGAAAGCAGGGGGAAAGATATTACGAATATGCAGTAACAAGTTACGAATATGTCAGTTTTATGAGGCCTCCATCCATTTCAAGCTTAATCGCTTACGATGGTGGTCTCCTGCATTCAGTGATCTCTGTTGTTTACTGAAAAATACTATCTTATTTTATGTTTCTGTGTATTTACATTGCTCAATGCAATCACCTATGTGTATCTATTTATGTACTGTTATCGATTTATTTCACTGCACTTGTTATTCTTTATCTTTGTACTTTTTGAAGTTTGTATTCAATTTGTATTTGATTGAATGCAGAAATAAAAACAAACAAACAAACAAACAAACAAGTCAACGGAAAGTGTACCTTTCATGAAAAAAATAAATGTTTTGGAATTCACCTTATATGTTTTCTTTATATAGCTGACCACAATGACGTCATGAAGTGTTAGCAGTCCTCTTATCCATCGAAGACGGTACCAAAATTTTAAAGATTCATAACTTTTGAACGGATTGTTCGATTTTCCTCAAACTTTCACTGATGTGTCCACTTGTTTGGGTTTTGCTTTTCTTCCATGACTTTTCATCTGATATGCTGACCATCATTACCACCATTCTATACGGTTCGAAAAAATAATGACAGAAATACAAATCTTGAAGTAACTTTCTCTGTGATCTTCAACATGAGATGAGACAATATTGACCCATTCACAGCTGACGGAAATTACAATGGGTCGAAATTAATACCGTGAAAAAGTCTCAACCGTGCTGTCTTATTCTGAAGACGTGTTATGGTTCCATCTCATTTTGTTGCGATTAATTGATAATCTAGATATTGCATTTAGTAGAAGGATAATCATTTGCCGGAAATATTGTGTCGTACGTACGTGCACACTGTAAAAACATCGGTGTTAGATTTAACACCACGGGTGTTAAATCTAACACCGATCAAACTTCAATAAAGGACCACACCCACAGGTGTTAAAAATGCACTGCCTGATGGTGTTGAAAAGTGTTCACCTGACACTTCGTGGTGTTAATTTGACACTGTACCTGGTGTTATTTTGACACTGTACTGGTGTTAATTCAAAAATGACACCACATGGTGTTGATTTGATATTTGCTGGTGTTAATATCAATGGTTTAACACCCGTTCGGCTTCAATAAGGGACCACACCAGCTGGTGTTACTTTGGTGTAAATTTATTTTCAATTTTTTTCAAAAATCTAGCATTTTAATGTAAAATTCTTGATCGTCTTGTTTAAATTAAAAATCAACAAGAAGTGCAGTTACTAAGAAACTCTTCAAAAAACAGTTTAAAATTTGGAAATGACACCCGTAGGTGTTAATTTAACACCATAAATGAGCACCGACAATTTAACACCAGCTCGGTGTTCACTATTTAACACCGGACTTTTTGCAGTGCAGATTCTCACACTCTATAATTATATTGAATTCCATTATAGTATCATCGCCTTTGAAATAATTTTTACGGTCATCACTTATGTCAGCCAAAGATGCGGATGACATAGACCCCGTTTACAGTGCGAGGCTCGGCCGCGGCCGAGCCGCGGCCGAGCCGCGGCCGAGCCCTGCCTCTTCTTGGTGTAAACGCAAACTGGGCCAAATGCGCGGCCAATTGCGCGGCCAATTTTAGTCTGGCTTCCAAACCCTCTGCCTGTATCTTTCGCTATTCAGGATATTACCCCCTCAACGTCGAAAACTAGTATAGTTTAAGGTGGTTTTGTCCTGCAAAGGATTTTTTCCTTCGGCAAAGGCCTTTGCCCGAACGGCGACTTCGTCGCCACGGAATTCATTTGGCAAAGGGTCTGAAAACCAGACAATACCAAATTGCGTTTGTTTACAAGCAGAGCGCCACTACGACAAAATATTGAAAGGTTTGAATCAAAAGCGCGGCCGAGCCCAGCAGTGTAAACGGACAAAATTGCGAGGCTCGGCCGCGCAATTGAGGCCGGACTCGGCCGCGGCCGAGCCGCGGCCGAGCCCGGCCCCGCACTGTAAACGGGGTCTTAGCCCGGCCCCGCACTGTAAAACGGTGTTGTCTGGTTTTCAGACCCTTTGCCAAATGAATTCCGTGGCGACGAAGTCGCCGTTCGGGCAAAGGCCTTTGCCGAAGGAAAAAATCCTTTGCAGGACAAAACCACCTTAAACTATACTAGTTTTCGACGTTGAGGGGGTAATATCCTGAATAGCGAAAGATACAGGCAGAGGGTTTGGAAGCCAGACTAAAATTGGCCGCGCAATTGGCCGCGCATTTGGCCCAGTTTGCGTTTACACCAAGAAGAAGCAGGGCTCGGCCACGGCCGAGACCACCTCCAGAGCGAGGCCAAATGCGAGGCCAATTTTGGCCTCGCATTTGGCCTTTTGCGCGTTTACACTGAAGCGGGGCTGGGCTCGGCCGCGGCTCGGCCGCGGCCGAGCCTCGCACTGTTAACGGGGTCTTAGACCCCGTTTACAGTGCGGGGCCGGGCTCGGCCGCGGCTCGGCCGCGGCCGAGTCCGGCCTCAATTGCGCGGCCGAGCCTCGCAATTTTGTCCGTTTACACTGCTAGGCTCGGCCGCGCTTTTGATTCAAACCTTTCAATATTTTGTCGTAGTGGCGCTCTGCTTGTAAACAAACGCAATTTGGTATTGTCTGGTTTTCAGACCCTTTGCCAAATGAATTCCGTGGCGACGAAGTCGCCGTTCGGGCAAAGGCCTTTGCCGAAGGAAAAAATCCTTTGCAGGAAAAAAACCACCTTAAACTATACTAGTTTTCGACGTTGAGGGGGTTAATATCCTGAATAGCGAAAGATACAGGCAGAGGGTTTGGAAGCCAGACTAAAATTGGCCGCGCAATTGGCCGCGCATTTGGCCCAGTTTGCGTTTACACCAAGAAGAGGCAGGGCTCGGCCGCGGCTCGGCCGCGGCCGAGACCACCTCCAGAGCGAGGCCAAATGCGAGGCCAATTTTGGCCTCGCATTTGGCCTTTTGCGCGTTTACACTGAAGCGGGGCTGGGCTCGGCCGCGGCTCGGCCACGGCCGAGCCTCGCACTGTAAACGGGGTCTAAGTGCGGTAACTAACATGCTTATCATCGGTAGTAATTTACAAAAGCAGTCAAGAGATCCGCTATGGACATCCGTACCCTGTGATAGCTTTAGACAGTGATTGCAGTTCAGCATAAAAACAACGTACGTATGGATTGATTATCACCTCGTCAAATTGGGAGAACATTATTCGTTTTCTCGCGGGGACGTCATTCCGTAATCAGAGAAGACATGAATGTCACACACTATCTTTAGGTTAGGGGCGTTCCCCGTTAAAATCTTTCTCTACTTTCAAAATCAATGGCTATAGACAATGCTACGATTCAGAGTGATCACTGGAGAGGCTCCGTTTTAAAGTCAGTAAAATAGGTGCTAATCAATGATTTGCCACATGGTGCATCGTCTCACTGCCTTGCTTTACTACATTACGTTATGGTTTATAATAATTATGAAGTATGTTAGCTTTTCCGAGCGCTATTTGCAAGACAAGCATTGTTGATTTTTGTTGTGTTTGCTTGTTGTTCTCTCGGTCTGTTTCTAAAAGTTATTACTCTTGATCAACTTTGTAGATGTTTTTGTTGTTTGTATCGTATGTCGCTTCAAAACAACATCGACAGTAGTTAGGACACAGTCCACCGGAAGCTCTTACACCTTCAGGTCGACGATTCATCAGCGATCGCCAAGGGGGCGATTGCCGCACGATACGTGATCGATATGGAGCACTAAACCAAGCCTCTCGCTTGGAAGGCATGGCAGCTACCTTAGGCATTTTGATAGGTGGTGGTCGTGGAAGTACATATGCCGGCTTTTCAGGGCTGCTATGACCCGATGAAAAGTCAGTGTTAGTAGTCCTACTGCTGCAGCTTGATCTTTCAGAAGAAACTGACTTAGCGCGAGAGCTCATGGTTGCAAGGCGAGTAGTTAGGCTTGGAGTGTTCACTCTGTCTCCGTAGCTGTCGAGATCTCGTACAGAAGCAGACGATGCACGAGACTTGTCACCACGGATCGTACTACGGCAAGCGCGTTCGTATGCGCGTTGCATCTGTCGGCGTGACGACAAATTCAACGTCCGCGCAGTGATGTTGAGAGACGAGTTGGACCCAAGGGCGTAAGGATCGAAGTAAGAATTTGCGCTTATTGAGCGGGAAGGGTATACTCCAGGCTTAACGTAGGTGGTGCTTTGGTGGTAGGTTCCCTGTCCATCGTTCAGTTTGTTCACCATTTGAATCCATTCCGTCTCGCACTGTGGCATGAAGTAGTTCCGGCGACCCGAAGAGTTTCGTGCCAGCAGAGGTTGTGGATGAACAGTGATGCGCATGTAGTCCCTGTCGACAATGCTCTCTGTGATGGGATGATCAATCGTTAGATGATAATCATCCTTATAGTGTAGTGACGTCACTTTGCAGTTTTTCTGAATGGTTGCCATGATGTGTGTTGCGTGAAGTCCTATAACGTCCAGCAGAAATGGGTTCAAGCGACGGTCTTAGAAATGCCTTTGCAGAGGAAGATTGGAGTTGTGAATATCATGGTGTCTGTAAAATAAAAAACAAAAGAAATAGGTATAGATATATAATTACCATTAAATGAAATGCCACCTCCTATGCAAGTTCACAAAATGGAATAGAATGAAGTACGGAAACGAAGGACTGTCGTTAAAAAAAATCATAAAGATAAGAATAATAAAGATATGGACTTTTAATGTTTTAGATTTTTTTTTGAAACAAGGGATGCTCGTATGATGAAATATGCAAATGAAATGAGGTGATTATGTCCGTGTCCTATGTAAGTATCTCATTAATCTGAACACTAATGTACACCAAATTTCTTGTCTATAATGAAATGATAAAGAGCATAATGCATCATTTGGATTTACAATTGTTACAACCTAAAAAACAACAATGGCTGTTGAGGGGAAGGGGTTAAGTTGTTGAATCATTGGTTTAACTGTTACTTTTCTGTAACATATTTTTTCATCCAGTGGGAGAGGTGAGCTTTAATGACATCATTGCCTCGCTGATTTACATATTAATGCATATATCACCGTTTCGTGAAACATATCAAACCTCAAAATTTTGTGTCTTAGGTCTCCAGTTTTGAAGAAAATACTCCAAATTAGTTAGTTTCTTTTTTTTCTATATTACCCTTACATGTAAAGTAAGTTTCAACATGAATACACCTTGACGAATAACATGGCAGAACATTATTAGCGAGACAAGGTCCACCAAGTTCTTTTCCTCAAAGTGTGATTTGTGTGAAAGAACAAAAGGTCTCCAGTTTTCAAGAAAATACTCCAAATTAGTTCGTTTCCTTTTTCTATATTACCCTTACCTGTAAAGTAAGTTTCAACATGAGTACACCTTGACGAATAACATGGCAGAACATTATGAGCGAGACAAGATCCACCAAGTTATTTTCATCAAAGTGTACTTTGTGTGAAGAAGGTTCCGACGTCATAGTGACATCCTATACCTGAAAGATTTTCAGAGACATAACTCGCAGCTGAGAACGCAAAAAATGATATATCACTCCGAATAGAAATTTAGTAGGAGACAGAAGTATATTTTTTCTACATCTGTCTCTTTTACATGATAAAGGTGATAAAGACCACAAAAATGATGATATTATAGTCATATCATCATAATCATTATTCGTCTTATTTACCAAGTGGGATAACCTCTTCCGCTTTAGCGCTGTTCTTTCCAACGGGCTCTGCCATTATTAAGTGATGATTTGATATTAGCCAGCTACAATCGAGGTCGCATAGATTTTACGTGAGTTCAAGTACAGCCTTTGCTTTCATTTCCGTGGACTTTGCCTTTATGTGCTAACGATTTGTTATCTACATGATTATAGCTCTTTCAAGATACCGAAATTAATTCGACAGCCGCTAATGAAGCCAAGGGATAACACCACATTCCTACACAAGTAGATGATGATTACATCATTATTTATACATTAAATTTCACATCATTTAATTTAATTTAATTTATTTCCTATATTGAAACTACACAAAATACCACAAACGAATAATAACAACTTTGCATAGTTGCCTTATTAATCAAAATGATATCACGCTGACGAAAGACGAAAGATCCACGTCACTATCACAACTTGGTACTTTGCCATACTTTGATGTGTCCCATGTTTGTCGGAGGTATGAAGTAATGAGAATGTATCAAATTGCAAGCAACACATGAGAACCGGCAAAGACATTTACTTTATGTCGGAAATTTATACAACAGTGCAATGGAATAGTGACGTAAAATCATGCATATCGGTTAGTGTCTGTTTTATTGTTATCCTCATTCCCACTATACTGTATCTGTCATTGGGAGGTAATCAAACATGAAATGACACATTTTTCGAATTCCAAATGATTTTACTAGAAAAACTATTAAAGTAATTGCATCAACAATAAACTTAGGGACTTTAAATAACTTAACTATACTGCCAGTATGCAAAGTAGGGAAGGCCCCACTCTTGCTGTTCCTAATACTCCCGGTGATATGTTTTAATTGTAGACTAATTTGTACACATGGTCACGATGGTACGTGTAGTACTGTACTTTGGGCAATCGCTGCCGTGCTTTTCAGTTTATAGGACGGCTAAATTTTCCGATTATTATAACTATCATATCATTTTTTTTTTCAAGGGGTTTCTATCAGAATATAGACAAGCAAAATGAAAATTTCCTTCCGAATGGTACGTTGCATAGCTGGAATATACGTTCTGCAGAGACTCCATAAACACTTGCCTCTGATCAAGCAGAAATGAAAAGGAGAATTGCAAGCCCGTTCTGTATGGTCTTACCTAGCTATTTGCTATTTGTGTCGGAGGCGTGTATCTCTTCTTCAAGTGCTGCTGGTGGGATAAGATATTCCAACATCCAAATACGCTTAAATAGCTAATCCACCTTTCCAGGATCAACGACTTATATATTGTGCGTATACAGTGACGGAACGATCCAAAGCTACGGCTCCACGACCGGGAACTAACTCTAAGAAATGTTTTCATGGGTGCAGGCAACAATAATCAACCCGACAACATTACGGTTTACTCATTGTTGTGTTGACAATATGAATAACGGCGCACATTCCTGTCTGGACACCTCACACAGCAGACCAGCACTTGCATAGTAAATATGACGAATTTGTGTGACTGGCGTAATCTCAAACATGTCAAAGCGATTTCTCAGCAATATCTGGGTGCTCCAAGCACACACAGGTGGTCACGTTCAGCCAGCATGGAAGATCGAAGCGTGAACTCAAATATTGACATGGTTACCACTATTACATGTAGACAATGACTTGACCTCGTGTACCGTAATCAATAAACATGAAAGACAACCGCAGGCACAATGGTGAACATGACGTACCCCGCCCTTTTCTCTTAAACCCATGGCATGCAAACATAATATTCTAATAAATGACTTTCACCGAGGTGATAAATTGTATATACAACGACAATTACCTCATATACCTAATTGCACTTGCCTCTATTGTGATACCATGATATCACCACTTCACGCGTGACCATGATCTTGTTAATACCCCCTACATCAGTTGTCATTGCAAGTGGCTGTATAGGAAAGAAGTTGAAAGGTAAGCTGAGCAAATGTAATTCAGTCGCCACTTTATACACCACGTGATCAGCCGCCGATCACTTCGTGTTGGTCGACAAGGACACGCCTTTGCCTCTCGGTGTCAACCTCAAATCGATGAGAAAAGTGAAAAGCTTGTAGTAAAAACCCATTCATGAAGGCTTCAAGCGGTCCTTCATGGGATATTGGATTGCACTGGACTCTTCCGACTTATTCACCAGCCGGTCCTGGTTTTGTTTTTGGTCATTGTAGATGCTATAATACACCTTTGTTGATGTGCGATGAAGGACTATACCCGGAATCTCACCCTCCAATCTTCGACACCTGAAACTATAATAGTGAAAGGCAAATGGTGAATGGGACCTGAACCAGAGCCAAGAGCACACGGCAATTCGGAAAGCAGGCCCTGGTTTCTGAGACTGCTGTCTCTTAATCTTGGGGTCCCTGGTTCGATTCCACTGGCAGCAGCGTGTAACTCCCTTTACCCCATTTGCCTCGTAACCGGTCCTTGTGGTCGTTTAACTTCAAAGAGAATTATTTATCTGATTCCTCCTTGTTTTCTAGACTATAATGTTGCGTCCCATCTGCCCATGTTAATGACCGCTGAAACTGTTTTGTACGCGATGTGCATGGTTTCCCTTGGTGTCTTTAGAAAATATAGTTTTGAGAGATAAATGAAACAAAACGCTTTCTCTCTTCAACAGCTAGTAACTTATCAAATTTTGTCAACAAGTGTGAAACCTCAAATCGAACAATGTTTGAACCAGATCGTGTCTTTGCGTGCAAAAAGGTAATGTCTTTGTATGTATGTAGGCCTACATATCGTTGAACGGATAAAACTATGACCTTTATTACGACATTACCTATGTCTGAAAAGACTGCCCACTTTTTATTGTATAGGGACATGTACATTCTCGTTCTTCGTCTTTGATTCTTCTAGATTTCGATTCGTCATGCCATGCATTTGACGAAGTATATATATTCAACCATAGATCAATTTTCCCATTAGCAACACCTGTTGTCCAATGTCATGGAATTATGTTGTTTTCTTGCACAAAACGTACCTGACTTAACTGAATAGGTCGTTGAGAAGCTCCCTGCAGCGAGCTGCTACCACTCAATATGATGCCAGCCTCCAGCTACACTGATGTTTTGCATCTAACGAGCGCTCATTTTGTTACATTGTAAACTGTTCGTGACAAAAGATCATCACTCGCCTTATATGCTCCTTGATCTTTTCGTAGTCGACATGATTTGAAAAGAAGTGGCCCTCAACACACGAGACAAAACACAGGAAAGACCCGTTTTGCCGACGGCGTTGTGTTTCCATAGCAACGCAATAAGCCCAGGTGGTCTGGAGTACAACGCAACGTGAGTTCATGGCTGGTGTTATGAAGATTGTAGGTACAGTGTATCATGAATAAGTGACGCATTGATAGTTGCTGCCCTCACTATAAGTGTTACCAACTAATGTAATGATCACATTCTGTTCCAACAGTCCCTTTATGGATCTGGCTTCAGTGTTGCAAATGTTTATTGATTGCCCCAATATTTACCGGGAAAATTATTTGGACGGAATAAGATCACTAGAAACAATGAGAGGGGAGGGGGTGGCAGAGAGCGAGTACGTTCGCTGTCCAGGACCGAATAACGTGAACACGAACAGTGAAATGAATTCTCACCTCCATGCTTTCTGCTCTCATTTCCTTTCTCTTATATATTTCTCCTCTTTTTTTTTTATTCTCCTTGTACTTCTCTTCTTGCTTCTCCTATATCCCATCTTGTCTAGTTCTTGTTCTTCTCCTTATAGGCATATAATGATTTTATTCAGTTGGCCTGAATATCGTGAAAATTGTGATTATCTTCATGATTATCAACCTTCTGTATTTCAACGTATAGTAAGGTTTGTTATTTTATCTCAACAGTTGTCTACATTGTCACATCTATGAACATGTTCAAGTGTCATACACGTGAGTTACTCCTTGTCAACATTTAAACGTCACCAAAGAAGGAAAGATAATTTTGTTGGATGCATTGTGGAATCATATAATTAGCACAGATATGTAGACTATGGGTATTATTATTATGTCCTCCCCACCCCCCCCCCCGACATTGAAGAAACGTTAACATTCTTCGACATTTTCGTTCAACATTCATCTGTTACAACTGTGCACAATATTTTGTTTCACTATGTTTTGTTTCACTATGTTTGGGGGGAATGCACCATACAAGCATTGCTTCTTCAGCATTCCTCCCAATCTCATGCATTTTCTAAACTAAAAATGTTAAAAAAATTCTAAAAATGTTTTGTGCTTTTTTTTCCACCCTATCATTTGTTTATCCATAAGTATCATTTTTCATATTTTGTAATTGTTGACACATATTATGTACTTATGTTTTATGTGAGAAAGAAAATGTATTTACATGTTCTTTTGGAGATGAAAAAATGAATGAATGAATGAATGAATATGGATGTCATACTCTTGCCTAATTCTCACTGATACATAATGAATTATTTCACAGCCATAGATCTGTCGTAGTAGCAAACTGCTCGTCGAACTCGCATCTGCACTCCAAGAAAACACAAACAAACATACAAATAAAGGAACAAAAACCAATCACAAGTTGTCGCAATGACTGTACAACCAGCTCAACTTAATACTAAAATCTACGTCTCTCTTCCTCTCTCACTTATACAACATTAGATTGTTGCTCAATATAACAGTAGATTGCTGCTACATTCTTCACGAGAATGCTAGTCAGGAAAATCAGAAGTAAACTCCTCAAAAAACATCGGTGACTACCACAAGAAACCACTTTCCATCCGCGTAAGCAACAAACACAGCAAAAAGCGAGAAAAAGTCAAACCTGACCAAAAAAAAAAGTCTCCTCAAAGTTGAACAAGAGCACTGCAGATGGCAATCAATGTAGCCTATCTAAGACGTGATATTACAGAGGATACAAAGATGTTTGAGGAGAAGAATAATTGTAAGATTGACGTATGTTAATCTGAATCGACCATATTCGACTTGATTTGCAAAGATTGCATCTACCTACCAATATCCCGATGAGCTGTGGGAGCGGGACTAGTGTTGAATCCCTTTATTATTGTTTGCAGGTAACCACGGCCGAAAAAGTAAGAACAATAGCGACTTACCGATTATGACGAATGTGTGCGAGCTCATGATTTTGGGACCTTTTACTAGGTGAATGCCACTCCTATCAGAAGATCGAGCGAACATCCAAGACAGCCGTCACCAAGCCTATACCAAGGCATGCATTACTAGTAATCAAACAAGGAATATATTAATATCCACCCTGGTGTCTTTTCTCAATAGCGCTTTCTCCATGCACGATCTTACCGACCCCTTGATTACTTTACTCGCGCCTTCTGTAATTACACCCGTTTTGTTCTACTCCAAGCGTGATATTTAGCCAGGCAGGCTGCCCCGAGGCTGGTAAACAATGGCGGATCGATTCTTAGGGCAACAAAATTGATCCCTATGCCGCTTTGGCCGTAAAGGAGGTCCTTAACCCAGTCATTTCCATAGGTAAGACTGTTATGCGCGATGGTAATAGAATTCTGAGGTTGTAGCTCGAAGAGGGTTAGGCGCAGGATTAATACCTTTATGAAGAAATATCTCAAGTAGGGCACACACACATGCAAAATATGTTTGCTTGTCGTAACTTGACGTCAATCTACCATAATGTGTATGCGAAATGTCACCATATAGTTGCAATGTCATTGCACGGACTTTTCACAAACACACTCATACACGCACACAACACACACAGCACACACACACACGCACATACCACATACACACACATGACAGTGGAAACATTCAGCAAATTTATGCATCCTGTTTTCTCGAATGGTTATAGGAAATCGGACAAAGTAATTTTATCGTGGTATCCCTGACATTGGTTTGGAATTTCTGCTGTAAATTCAACACTCTTCCATACTGTTGAACCTTGAATGTGTGAACTTTCTGATACGAAGGAAATAAATGCGAAACAAAACATTTACTGCGACGTTATTAGAGAAAGAAACCCCCAAAACAACCAGCAATTCTTTGATTTAAAGGAAAGAATAATTTGCACATAATTGGTATGAGAAAACATCTAAGCAAAGCTGTACAAAAAGGAAAATACTACTCGATTAAATGCAAGGAGACTGTCTGTTATGGCGAGCAGTGGCACCTCAGATGCAACAATAACAGACATGACAGACTCCATGGTGGACTATGTATGACAAAATCTGTAGAGGGCGCCAGGTATGTACTTTGCCCATGCAGACTTTTTCATTTGATCGGTCTGAATAAAGGCTATAAAAAGCGTCAAAAAAAAAAAAAAAAGACTTTGCCAAGTCCACCTTCCTAGACATGTGGATTCAGTGAAAGCAGCGATATTAGTAGAACGCATCAGTGAAAGTTTGGGGAAAATCTGACAATCCGTTCTAAACTTATGAGTTTTTAGAGTATCTGCGCAGATATACTGCTGGATGAGAAGACTACTATAGGGTATGATGTCACATGCGTAGAACGATATACTCAGTGAGGAAAATATAAAGAGAATCTCTCAAAATTTAATTTTTTGAAAAAAAAGTACACATTTCCTTGACTTGTCACTGACGTATGTTAAGGGTAATATCATTCCCCCTGCCTTTTGAAAGAGGCATGTCAAGCGTTATTTCATTACGCGAGAAAAGTGAAAATATTTTGAATTTTCTTTATAATTATATTCTTTACAGTATATATCGTTGTACACTATGATGTGACATCACTAGTCGTAATAGTCTTCTCATCCAGCAGTGACTGAGCGGAAACCTTTAAAAAAATCATAACTTTTGAACAGATTGTTCGAATTTCCTAAAACTTTCACTAATGTGTTCTACTAATATTGCTGCATTCACTGAATCCACATAATCTGCATGAGCAATGATATGATGCAGGAACCAATAAATCAAATCAAATCAAATCAAATCAAATCAAAGTCTAAGAAGGTACTTATTCTTTAAGTACTTTTAACACACACTTCCCTGTGAAATATCACAAGACAATTTGAAGTTTTCAGGCATAACGATTAAGACATTGCAGACCTTCAAGACACAATTATCATCAAATCCGCACATAAAACAACTATCATGAAGATGGATTAAGTTTCGAATCCAGATTCTGCATCATTTTTTCTTTGTCTATTCTTAACCCTTTCCATACGGGAACCTGGTGGCCTGTGTATTAAGTCTATTGCCATTTCAGAATTCAGTATTGAACGGGTTAACATATACCGATAGGCCTATAGAATCTGTTTATGTAAGCCTATCTTTAATCATTTCATTCCCATTTCCAACAAAAATGCAAGATTGCAAATAAACATTAGAATACACATAATTACACAAAATCAAATACATTATAATCAGGGAAAATACTATGAATTAAAAAAAAATAAATGTTATATCAATCTGTTGACAAATGCAAAACAAAAAATGATTGGAAATGGAGTGGACTGCTAAAAAGCAGCGCTTGTGGTTTGCAGCCTCTTTATATATCTTAACTAGCAGCACCCGTGGAAATCCACGGGTCTGAGGGGTTTTATTTTTTTTTTCTCTTATGTATACGATTTTGCACATTTTTATTGATGAAATAAAAAGAAATGTTTTCTCATTCTTTCGTTACTTGTGCTCTCTTCTACCCATGACCACCATCCCCCTACTCACATTTTCACCCTCGCAGAACAAACAAACAAACATTCAGGGAAAAATCACCAAAAAACGCTTATGAGATTCTCCGAAAGTTCTGCCCACGCAGATTCTTCCCGTCTGAGCGGGGAGATGTATATATTGACAATATGACTTTGATATTAATTATACCCCCTGCTCTTGCATCCATGCAGGCACCCGAGGGAATCCACGGCTGGTCTCAAGGCCTAGCATGTTTTTTTTTTTTCTCATTCCTATTTCTTTTCCCAAGTTATGAGAGAAAAATATAATATTTTTGATCGTCTTCAATTGCTCCCTCCTTGTTTTTAATCACCAAAACTTGCTTTGATAGATCATAGAACCATCCGATTATCTACTTCAGACTATACATCATCATTATTATTATCATATTATTATTCTCATTAGGCCCCTATTGTTATATTGCTATTATAATTATTATTTTTATTTGGGGAGGGGGATCATAGTCATTAGGTTTTGTAAGTATTAGGCACCCGTGGGAATCCACGGATCTCAGGACTTCGTATTTTTCTTTAATGTTCTTCAACCAAGTTATGAGAGAAGCAGAGACTCCAACCCAAAGTACCTTCTGATCGGGAGATTCTCCCGCCTGAAACCCCTAGCAAACGGAAGACTCAAAGTTGATGTGTGCGAAGCGCGAAATTCCCAGGGTTCTAGATGCTCTCTGGTGCTATCTAAGGCTTTTTTTTTTCAACATACGATAGAAATATGTAAGAAATCCTTTCCAACGGGAGACAAAGAGCCAGGGCGGGAGAAATTAAATCTCAAACGGGAGAACGGGAGATTTTGCAAAAATGGGATTTCGGCGGGAGATCTCCCGTCGAAAACGGGAGAGTTGGAGTCTCTGGAGAAGAAATATACAAAGAATATTTTCGTCTTCATTTGCTCCCTCATTTCTGTTTTCATAATCAAAACTTGGTTTGATGGATCTAGAACCACCTGTTTATCTCATTGATACTGTTCATTGTTTTTATTATCATAATAATTAGCATGGTCATTACTATTATTATTGTTGTTGTTGTTATTGTTATTTTGTGGGAGGGGAGATCATAGTGATTCGGTTTTATTATTATTTTATATTATTTATTGACATGGGAATGAATCAAGGGAATTAAGGAAAAAAGTTTATCGGTCAAGGATAGTGAATATCTTTTTTCCGTCATGTCAAGGTTACTCTACGACTGATAGACGTTTGAAATAGTATCATCATCATAAACATCAAAACAATCCAGTACCTGTCTGTGTCTCTTCCGCCCACTCTTAAGTTATGGATCATAACACCCCCTCCCCATTCATTTGCATTGGCCTATTGTATTATTATCATTATTTCAGTGTATATTATTGTTATTGTTGTTATCATTATTATTATTATTACTAACATTATTATTATCATTTAGGGGAGAGGAGAGAGTTGAGTCATAATATAGGGATGATCAACCAAGGGAGGCGAAAATGTTAATTTGTTAAGAATTGTAAAAATCTGTTTCCCCCATTTTTCTGCTCTTGATAAAAAGCTTTTCTAAAGACAGTCCTGCGCAAACTGTCCAAAACTGGTTCACTGCACTAACATAGGTAATCTTGTGCTGAGTAGGACTACTTCATATAGGCCTATAGACCCCTAGTGTTTTTGTTACTATTGTGCTGAGAGAAATAAAACATTTTCGTCTTCGTTTGCTCTCTTCTTTCTGTTTCTATCACTAAACCTTGGTTTGATGGATCATAGAACCACCCGTTTATCTGCTTCAGACTGTACATTTTTATTATCATTATTATCATAATCATTAATGTCCTTCTTCTTCTGCATGCTTCAGACTGTACATTATATCATCATTATTGTTATTATTAGTATTATAACTATCACTATTATTATTATTATTATTATTATTATTATTATTATTATTATTATATTATCCTTATAATCATTGTTATATTTGGGGAGGGGGAGATCATAGTCATTAGATTTAATAATTAGGCACCAGTGGGAATCCATGGGTCTCAGGGCCTCGTATTTTTTCTTTAATATTTCTTTTCCCACGTTATGGGAGAAAGAAGAATATTTTTGTCGTCATTTGCTCCCTCTTTTTCATTTTTATCACCAAAACTTGGTTTGATGCACCAAACGAACCACAAATTTGATGTCCACTTATAACTTCAAAAATTGGCGGTCAGCAAAGCGAGGGTTTCCCCCGCGTCCGCTCGTCTCATGAATATTCATGTTTACAGCAGCCATGCAGTAAACGAATGAACAGCGACGCGTGTACTCTGATATGGAAGGGTACGATCGGCAAGGACAAAATTTAAGTGGATATTTAGCCGTCCTGAACAGTCTAAGTACAATGATACCCGACTTGAGAGTAAACTAAATGACGGAACCGAGCTGCATAATATCCTGCAGTTGTGCAAAATACAATAAAATAACAGCATTCGTTGTTTTCATTTGGGCACGCCAATGGCGAACGTCACTGTACGTAAATGCCCTTGTACGAACGCGCCGTGTATTATACCATATGAGAGTCCATATCACGGGCA
This sequence comes from Diadema setosum, assembly GCF_964275005.1. Classification (NCBI taxonomy): domain Eukaryota; kingdom Metazoa; phylum Echinodermata; class Echinoidea; order Diadematoida; family Diadematidae; genus Diadema; species Diadema setosum. The sequence continues at coordinate 18,382,033 of NC_092689.1, forward strand.
CGCAGATAGTGTTTCGTGTAACCATCGTCAATACATACACAGGCGCAGGCAACACAATGGCATACCGTACCCACCCGAGAGTACATCACAGAACTCTGAGTTCTGTGGAGTACATTGTGTGCGCGCGTGCGTGTCCGCCGGAAGATGTCAGAGACTTCGCTGCACCCATCATCTTTAGTATCCCACTGTCTCTGCAAGCTAAAAGATGGACGATCGAGAAAGCAGGAGTCCAGCGCAGGATTGGTGAATATTAAAACGCTCGGCTCTTTCGTCACGCACAAAAATGCATTATGCATCTATCTAATCAATTTTTCTTTTTCGTCCTCGACGTCGACACGGAGGCGGAGCGGGGACGAAACCCGCGCCATTCGATGCAGGATACTCTCCCGCGGCCGACGGCACCGGTCGCAGCTGCCCGGAGCCGACGGCTCGGGAGGAGATAGACAATCCAGCAACGCCGGAATAAAACAGGAAATACATAAGGCCGCGACAACAACAACAACTTCGCGTATTATATATATAGATGCATCTTTCGGGATCCAGATGAAAATGATTTTACATATCAATAATTATGTACCATTGCATGTAATGTATGGTATTGTATGTATGAATAAAAGTTTTACTAAATGTTTCATCGTAGGCATACTTCCACATGATGCATTATGATACAATAATGTACTTAGGTTGACGTGTATAGAATATAATACACAGTCCGGTCCTACTGGTCAGAGGTTCCAAGGCGTCCTATTCATTTTGATTGCAGTGATTCTCTGTCTCGCTGATTTACAAATGAAAAAAAGAAAAAGAAAAGACGTCTTCACAGCACTTGATATCACAGAGTGGTCGATCTGTCTTTAATGTAAAAATTCGTCCACTAGTCTATAAGATATAAAGCGATGATTATTTAAGAAAAATATCATAACTTTGGAAACCTTACGGTCTGCTTTCAGTAACAATGGATAATGCTAAAAAGAACGAAGAACAGGGGTCGCTTTACTATGCTGATTCAAAGTTAGTGTTGGTTGTTGTAGAAGATTAAAATGAGCTATGTTCCTGTTGTTGTTGTTGTTTTTTTTTATCAAGGACCAGGGCAAATGTTTTTCCTATCGAAATATGAGTACTATTATAGGTTTCCCCGGTCAATTTCATACTTTTGTAATTCAAGTTCCTATTCCGAGCATTCAATTTCACGCATTCCACGCTCGCAGCACTGAATCAGCAATCAAATTCAAAATCCGGTCATTCGAATTCACTATCGGAGCATTCAAATTTAAGAGAGGAGCACGCATTTCAGCAATGAGCATTCAAATTCATCTCAAGCTTGCGACAGAATCTCGTTGGTCATTCAAATTCGTGAATAGGCAACCAAGTTCCAAATAACTGCATTCAATGTAAAAGAAGTCCTGAATTTAGTTAGTTTGGGGCCGTGTATGTGTGTCTTTTTCATTGAGCTTTGAATATATTGGGATTTATGATGAAGATTATTTATTTTGCAGTATAGGTCAACTTGTTAATTCTAAAATTTGAACTCGGGCTTCAAGAGAAAGAATATAATAGGCACATTAGGCACTGTATAGGCCTATACAAACGAGCATGATAGGGAAGGTTGATTGACACCTTCGGAGAAAAACAAATAATTTCGACTATACATCAAATAACATGAATATTGTATAGTCTTCTTTGTTGTTTATTGGTTATTTGGAACTTGGTTGCCTATAATAGTATTCACGAATTTGAATGACCGACGAGATTCCGTTGCCGTCTTGAAATATATTTGAATACTCATTGCTGAAATGCGTGCTCTCTCTTAAATTTGAATGCTCCGATAATGAATTTGAATGACCGGATTTTGAATTTGATCGCTGATTCAATGCTGCTTCTTTCTTTTAAAAAAAAGTCTACTTCATTTTCCTCGTTAAACTGAATGCTCAAAATAGGAACTTGAATGACAAAAGTATGAAATTGACCGGGAAAACCTGTATTATTTGTTGTCTATTATTTATTTTCCCTGTTGCAACTTGCGTTCATGTAAGCACCCGATCAAGCGGACTGGAATAGCGCCATCAATGGTGGAGCAGCGCAGCAAGCTCATAGCTTGTGTACAATAATTTTCATGATGCGTAGGTCCTACATGTACTTTGCCGAGAATCTATTTGCGTAGAAGCATGAGACAAAATAGCGCCATCACGTCGAGAGCTAATGTCTTACAGTTAGGTAAAAGAGGATGATCGTCAACTGAAACGTGGTTAAAATCGGGCTCCATCAAAGGGTTAGGCAGTTTGCTTAGAGCCAAGTAAGCTAGTATGTGCATCAACCCGAGGGTGTAAAGTTTTAGAAAACGAGGAAAAGCGACACTCACGGTCAAAAATAATGTCGTGACAGACTGAGTTGGAATTTTCCAACATTAACTTCATATTCTGGCAGACGTGTCTTATTCTTGCTTTGAAAATAGCGAAATGTGCATTTCACATCACGGTGTAAGCATAATGAAACTTGCGTAATTTGAAAAATGTCAATCATAACTTCAATGACACCATTAAACAAAACGATTATTGATATACTATTTTATACATGTCATAAAACTACATTATGTCTACTCAACACGAAGGTATCGCAGGTAAAATGATTTCTGTTTTCACTCAAACTTACAACACAATACAGGTTTGAAATTTGTAATTTGTTCCAAGAAAAAAAGTCATTACACCCCGCTTCAAATTGAGCCTGCATGATAATAATAAAGATGATCTATTTTCCTTTGTTCTCACACACCCACGCTTCGGACCCTATCCCTACTCCAATCGGAGAACAGGCATATGGCATGCTCTCTGGCCGGACCACGGCGCTTAACACAGCCGCCCTTGATGTTCTTGTGACAGCGGTTGACTGGGGGGAAAGCGTCCCCACTGGTTTCGCTTTACCCCTTGTCCCACCCCACCCCACGCGCCTGTTAGTTTGCAGGTACGCGGTTGTCAGTGCATTCACTGCCACATACTTTCTCCCAGTATTTTACTAAAAATACTTGATATTACCTTCGGCTTTTTTTTTTCTTCACTCCTTCAAAGCATATCAAAAGGAGAGGGAAAGTGATCCTTGTCAAGAACAAGAGAGTTGGAGTAAAAGCGTGTGAGACAAATGGTTTGGGTGTTGATAATAGTGAAAAGAAATTTATTGTTATTTTCTGCTTTCAAAGCTACCGATAACAAGAGACACAGCGATGAAAGAACAAATCGTATTGACTTATCTCATCGACACAATTCTATCGGTAGCAGAAAAAGAAAAGAGAACATTTTCTTTGTTTCAGGGGCACAGTGAGGCGGTATGATGGCTGCTATAGATAACAAGGAAAACCCAAGTGAGCCGTTCTTTACAAGTGAAACTCAAACCAAGTAAGCAAAGGGGGGAAACAAACTATGAAGCTGCTGGGGGGAGAAGACTAAGATCAACATGCGGAGACCGATTTTTCAAGATCGATATCGAGACCCGCTACTGCTTCTGTCAGAGCTATTGAAGTCCGTGTCGCACATCAAAGAAAATTCCTTCCCTTGACATGAAGCGCACCGATGTAATTCCTGGCACGTGGTTACCATGACGACCAAGACGACGGCACGCGCAAGGCAGACGCCAAACTCTAGGGCGGAGCTCTGGAGAGTTGCTTCAAAGCTCCGCCCAGTGATGCGACCTTCTTTGCTCCCCCTCCCACCTATCCGTGTCCTCCTCCATATGCGCTGCCCCCCTTTTGTCAATTCGTGTCTGGAGAATTAGTCAATGCCGTCCCTGCTCTATTTGTGTCCCGCAAGCCATGACAAGCAATTACCATGACTTTTGAAAGAAGGACAAAGGCAACATTCCACGTTAGGTAGTCCATAACTCTCAGCTCTCTGGTTCTATTCAAAATCAAGTTCCACGATGATTAAATACGCAAACAGCATAAAAACCAATCTAGTTTCATACCTGCTTCTTGTTCTCTAATGTCATTGTATTTATTGACTCTAGTTACAATTATGAAACTTATAAAACTTATGACTGTTGCGGCCTTGACATAATGTATACACTAAAGAATACGACTTTAGCAAGCAGGGGGAGGGGTACTTCGTGCTTGAGCCTGCTCGACCATAATGTAGATTTATACAGCTTCGTGTAATCAATTTGATTCATAATTGACAATGTCAGCTGTGTTTTCCCCAGTGTTATACCTATGAAGTTCAAATTTGATAGGACTGAGCAGCATTGCACACCATCCCCAGTGTAGGATCTATATACTTCACTCTATCCAGTTCCATCATGTTCAGATATGTATGCATAGACGGATCGCCGCTGCATATTATGATATATTCATGCAAAGCGGGAGATTCGGCCTTCGAAACGAACGAGTAGAGTTCGGAACTGGGTCAGAACCATTTTGCAGAGCAATAGAGCTTGACGGTTAGCTCACGTCACATATCAGTCGTGCGGCTCCAAGGACAGCTTGACAGTATAGTCTCATTGTCTATGCAAAATAGAGTCTTCTACAATATGAAAATTACATTAAAGTGCAAAATCGCACGACGCATTAAATTAGCTTATGCAGCTTTCTTGAACTCGGATTTGGATTTGATTGAAGCCCCTTTTGGCCCCGTGGGGGCAAATAAAGGCTTAAACATACTTTATGTATCTATTTAAAATCATACAACTTACATATAATGAAAGGTCACTCAATTTGTGAACTATGCTTTACAAGCTGGCAGTGGGGACGATTGATAATGGTGCTTAACGCTGCTGAAATGAGTATAACATCAGTGTCATTATTAGTAAAACAAAACAAAAAATCATGGAGACCTAAGAGACTGGCTTAAAGGACTGAAGTTCTATTATTATGATAATTCTAAATTGCAAACTTGGCCAGCCTGATTGAAAGTTATGACAATGCTTTTGAATCTGCACGTGTTGTCAAACAGGACTTAATATATATATATATATATATATATATATATATATATATATATATATATATATATATATATATATTTAGAAGTATTAACTCTTGTCATAATGTTCTTTGAAATTAATCAATTATCACGTCACTTGAAATGAAAAGATGCCTTACGTGTATATGGGTCTGTTTTGGTTTTCTTTTTCTTGCCCATTTTAATGGCTGCTCTCGAAGATCAACGCTGTATGAAGACGCAAAAAAGTAGGCCTACGCTGTTCGAGTAGTCGTTTTGCGGTTGAAAGCAAACGTGAATTTGATTCTACTTTCGATGAGGAGCATGCGTAATTATAAGCGCTGGAAATTTTCCAGCCATCGGAGCCCAGACAGAGTGAGAAAAACTTTCATATTGGCGAAAAGTATATGGTCAACGCATACCGATGACACGAACGTTGTTGAACCATGGGGATACAAAAGAAACCAAGGAGGTACATTATGTACCTCCTTGGTTGGGGACGAGGGATTTGTATAAGTGTGTGTGTGGGAGGGGGTAGGGGTGAGGTGATAGCAGGGGTAATGCTCGTGGATGGGTCAAAGGGCAACATTCCCTTTTGTTTCAAGCCTGTTGCTCAAGTCTATGAATGCTTTTCTGCTATAGGCCCTATCCAAATATCAAGATCGTACTACACGTACTTGGTAGCAGCATTCGTCATATCACACTTTTTATCTCATTATTTTCACGTGTTGTTTACCACTCTCTTCACGTCACGTGCTCTTCTGTGTTACCCCATGGATGAAAAGGTCTTATTAATCAAATGTCACGTTGCAATGGCAAGAACTAATGGCATGATTCTATAATGTTGGTTCATCACGGAAGTGGTTTTTATCTGAGCAAAGTAGTCGTGACAAGTTGAATATTATTTGTAACCCTACCGTCAATATGATCGTGTTACAAAACGAAAACATTTTTCTTTAAATGAAATAATTGATAATACTCTATCCGTCTGCAAACACAACTGGTTGTGCACGCGTCGTACGTCGTCAGTACTTATTAATTATGTGAAAAAGTCCACGTGGCTAGCATTTTAGTGCATTAGACTTATCAGACTCATTCACTGCATGCGTCATATTTATGTCAGTATCTTATTAATCATGTGAAAAAGTCAGTGTGGCTAGCATTTTAGTGCTTTATCTAAGACTTATCAGACCCATTTACTGTGTTGAAAAACTAACACAGCCAGGGCCTGTCAATGTACTTGGCATGGACGGATGACCCGAACATGACCTGTAGAGTCCAAATGAAGTCATTACGACACTTTAAAAAAAAAAATGACAGAAGTGCAATGAAATTCAGGGAAACCGCACGATTCACACGCACCAGTCACTCGCAATGAGCCCCTCAAACCGCTAAAAACAAACTGCTCGATGGAAGGTCTTCACAAATCAAACGAAACGAACGTTGGAAAGAGTGAAAGAGGGAGAAAGAGAGAAAAAAAAAAATACTCGGTGAAAGCACAGTTTGAAACCAAAATACGAAAGATACCTTTATAAGATCTGGGGATTATGCCATGGACTTTCTTCATTTTTTTCCCTTTCTAAGGAGATATTGTTGGGCTGATTTATGAATATTTGAATGTTTCATCCGAAGTCCGTCGTCTTCTATGATGAACACATACAGACATACAGAAACACACAAAACAAACAAACAAACAAACAAACAAACAAACAAACAAACAAACAAACAAACAAACAAACAAGCAAGCAAACAAACAAAATGATCTCGATATTCCTGTCATCATCGTTATTGAGAGAAAGATGATTAGAATTATACTCCACTGTGGAACTCGGCTGCAATGTGGAGGTATCATAATGGAAATAATTTGTCCTTTATCTTCAATTATGACATAGGCTATACCTCAATATGAAACTGTGGCTCGTAGTTGTGAGTAAAGGGGATAACTATGACTGCAAATAAAGCTTTCAGGCTCCACTATAAATGTTCCTGAGTCGATAGATTTGCAAAATGACGGAATGTAAAATATGCATAAGCCCCAGAGACTACTTATATAGTAATTGAAGCCGTTTATTTCACACATATTATGTGTTTTCAAGGGTAAGAGAGAATGGCTGTCGAGACCATGATGGCACAAGTGCATCAAAGATTGTTGAATGATGATATTATATATTGGATTATTAATTATCTGCAGTAATGATGATCATAGTCCTCGACTCGTAAAAGCTTTCGTTGCCAAACCATTTGCACAGCAACGAAAGAGAAAGCTTCCAAAACCGTTACTTGATAACTTGATAGTTTGTGACCGCTAGAAAAGTGACCTATCTGCCCCCCCCCCCGGAATTAAAAAAAAAAAAAATGTAGAGACCCCCCCCCCCCCCGTGACATAAGAGAAGCTGGCAACCATGATCAGTTCCCTTCCCAGCTGCCAGAGATATCCCTGCTCAAGTTTGCCATCAAGTGTGGATGATTTCAAGGGCTCTTCTATGGCCTCAGCTTTGACTTTCACTGCCACCTCCATGTTTTCACGCAGAGTTCAACAATGGGCGAAAAACTAGCTCTCTGAGACTGTTCCAGGGACGTGACAACGCGACAAGCTGTTGAGCGGTTGACACCATGTGGCGCCCTTGCATTGTCGGATAATCTCAAGACCTTACCATACTAGTACTTATTGATACGTATAGGCACTATCAGAGTAATCAAGAGCGATATAAGTACGTTTGCCCCTACAGTCCTGTTCCAGCAAAAATATTGCAGCAAGTGAAGCACACTTTGCTATCCCACCTCCCTGCAAAAATGTGTATCACCTGTTGAAGTTGAGCTGAAAATTGTCGATACTGAGTCAATAAGCGTCAATATGGACGTCTTGCAATAACCAGAAACAATACATATTGTCGTATGTAGTCGGGATGTTTAAGATTGAGTAGGATCTGTACTAGTTTACTTTCTCCGAGCACGACATGAACCGGTTAAAGGTCCAGTTTACCTTTGGGAGCAGTGATTTCAAAAATGTTCAAGATATCACATTGGATTTTTGATGCATATGTGTAGGTCTGTTGTAAAATAAAACATCCTACATATTATGAAATATTTGCAATAAAACCTAAAATATAAGGAGACATCAGGGTTTTTCTCAATAAACCGTAACTGTATAGGGGAGACCCAGGAGACTTGAGCCACAAGGAGAGTTGATCCACCCCCTAGATATCACACTTGCACTTTAGATAAAAAGTTAAAACTCCCTCTGCTGGTAGTGTACAATATAACTTTCTTTCCAGTTAAGTCAGCAAGATCCATGGTAACTCATGGGAGATTTTGTGAAAGGAAAACCAAATATTGCACTGAAAAGTGGATTTGAGAGTTAGAGGTAAGACCCTTCTTATTATTCATATACTAGCAGCTACTTTGGTCGCAATATGGGCAACGCGTAGCCTCTGCATTGTTGATTATTTCTGATGTTTTTGGTTAAATATGATGCAACTGCTCTAGTGGTGGTTAAGTCACATGCAAAAATGGTCGACCTTTGGAGAGTTGAGCCACTCATCATGAGGAGACATGATCCATGGCTCAACTCTCCTTTTACCATTATCTTATTTATACAAATATTTACTTTTCTTTCAGACAATGCCACAAATACACAAAAGGACATCAGACCGTGGGAGTGATCCATGATTGCTCCAGCGAGGAGCAAAAGCAGTCGAAGAGTTGAACAGTGTTCGAGCTACCGCTCGAGCATTTGGTGTAGATTGAATGACACTCAAGAGATACATGGATAAACAGAAAATGACCGTTTTTGTATAGGGTTCTTTATACATTGTAGAACCCTATACAAAAAGGGTCTATAAAGAATCTTAAATACGGGACAAGAAGAGATTCTAATCAGCACATTTTTTTTCTAAGAGTGAAGGGCACCATTATTTGTTGTGTCATTATTGTTAAAGTTGTGTTGGTTCACACTGCAATCATGGTATTCTGCATTTCGTTGAATCTAACAAATCATTTGTTGAGGTCATTTTGTTATTTTGTATTGTTTTGCCAGGTACATGGAAGAGTCACTGGTTGGCATTATGTTGTTCATAGGACTACATTTTTTGAGCAGATATTGTTAACAATATGATATCATCGTCTGAAATTTGAAAGGATGTGACTGGAAAAGATGTGACTGTATTCAGGCAATTCTGGAAAGTTTTGTGGCCCCTTGTTGTCTTTAGACGTTGAATGAAACCCCATGGAAATTGAAATTCACAACAAAGAGGATGATACATAAATATCAATAGCATAGCCTGAAGCTGACGTGAGCTAAATGAAACAAATTGTCATGTTAATTTCCACACACTACAATCTTTATCTCCTGTTCAAGGTTGCATATCTGTTTGAGCGAGCTCTGAAAAGCATTGTAAGATCTAAGTAAGGGTTATATCAGTTGTGTTTTAATGTTGTTTTAACATTTTAATGAAGCTGCCAATGGTTTTTCGCTAACTCAATTATTGTCTTCATGAGTAATGATTTCTCAAAGAAGTTATTGTGTTGTAAAGGGTGACACGACATACTCGTATGCTCCGCCGACAATTATTGCTCTGACATTAATATCTCTCCGAAGAGAGAGTGAGCCTCGTGGGTATGATTGAGTTTTTGGGTCAGAGCAGGGTAAGGATTTGGATTAGGGTTAGGGTTAGGGTAGGGGTAAGGGTTTGTGTAAGCTTAAGCTTCAACATTAGCAATTCGTGCCGGAGTATTTGTCGCCGGAGCATATGTCATGGAAGTGTTTTAAAGTTATTGATTGTCGGCCCCAGGTAGAAAACTGTAAGTCAGAACATTTCGATGACATCATCAATTTGTCTACAACTTGTAAAGCCTATCTTGAAGTTCTTTCTATCTGAAAAAAAAATCATAGTTCTCTGTTAGAGTCACTGTATTTCAACTTACAAAATAGTGATATTCGATAAGAACAGCACATTAAATGTATTTATGCGGGCCCATCCTCACGAGATATACGACTTTCCCACTCCCTAGTACAGTATGGCACAACTCTCCCATGGGTGGCTCAACTCTCATTGCGGGTATGCTCAACTCTCCTCGTCCTACAGGAGACTTGTGCCATTTGACATCTTTTTTTGAACGGGCTCTTATTCTGAAATGCAATCACCTTCCGTATAATTAACAAAACTGGATTATGACATATGATCTTAACTTCCAACCATAAGGAAATCTTCAGCCCAAAACACAATTAGGGGGAAAATATGACAAATTATGTAAAAAGTGGCTCAACTCTCCTGGGTCTCCCCTACGGTTTAGTCTGGAAACATTTTTATTATAACTATTGTTCACATTTTGTGCATTTAACAACACTTAACATCGATTACACGAATTCAAATTTTGACAGTGGTTGTTTCTATCCCTAACTCACATTTTAGAACTATTTTAAAGCACTAAGGCTGGGTTTTTGTTTCATATGCAAATGGTAAATTATGCCTTTAAGACGCGGCCATATTCATAAGGCTCATTGTTTATGACGAGGCATCACGCTCTTGTAAAATCCGAGGGCGGATGGTTTCGCGTCATATCGGCTGTAATTCCCCCTCGACATAAACAAACTCCAGGTTTCACAGTTGTATAGATACTTCCCCGTATTTCTTTGACTTTTGGCCTTTTATTTCCTCTGCATTGCATTATTCATCTCCGACGTCTCGAATGACTGGTTTTGTTGCTAAATTTGTCAAATTGAGTCGGCTGTTGTGAGTGAATTTGCAGTGCATGAAAAGAATTGTTTATTGAAAAGAAATCAATCAAACATATCGCTCAATTTTTTTATCCCATACACTTTACCCGGTATCTGAAATAAATTTCTTTAACAAACCCCAATGCTTTTCGGACCACTGAATCACTAGCTGACTTGCTGTACAATCAAGTGGTGTTTGATTTAATGATACCGCACCAAGTATAGACAACTATAGACATTGAAATTCATTTCTATATTCTAAAGTGAATATTCACCCACATACTCACGCAAACACATACATAAAGACAGCTCACACATGCTAACAGCACAGGCACAAAACGCGACATCGCACGTGTGAAGAAAACAATATTCGAGCATCTTTATGCGTATCTTTGTCTGTTTTTCTTCCTCTTTCTCTCCTCATTCTGTCTATCTCTCCATTCTTCCCTTCCTCCATTCTTCCTTTCCTTCGTCCTCCATCCCTCCCTCTCCCTCCCCATCTCTCACTCTTGTCACTCCGTTACGTCAAAAGCGTTCAAGGGTATGATAAAGTTTCGGTTGAGGAGGGATCTCGCTTTTAACTTTTTGCGGGATATGATCAGAAACCACTCATGAAATATTACAGAGCATACAACTCTAAGAGGAATTCAAAGTCTATTTGATGGAAATCGGTTTTGGAATGGCTGAGATACCCAAACACACAGAAAAACAAGGCGATAAAAGGTGGGTACCATCTTCTATTAAGATCAAGCTTAGGATTGCTTTGTTTTGGATATCTCAGCTATTTCAAAACCAATATTCATCAAATAAACTTTGAATTCCTCTTAGAATTTATACTCTTTCGTATTTCATGAGAGGTTTCTCATTATCTCACTGAAAAAGTCAGAAATCTAAAGCTCCATTTCAACCAAAATTATACCATCTCTTTAGGCTTCTCCAGGCATAGTGCATACATCCATACAATCTCGAAGTTTATAGAGATGAAGATGTATATGAAAGATTTATATGTATGACATTGCTCTATTATTGTTTTCTCGGACGATAAGGGACACGCTGAATAAAGATTTATTTGACACAAATAAACACCATGGATATGGAGCGCTGTTGCTACATGGTTAGGCTCACTACTGCTGGGAGACACATTGTCGCAATATGTGAATGACAGGCAGCCCCAAATGAACTGACACAGAAATTAGCTGCCAGGGGAGGCAACGGGCACTGCGGGTAATAAATTCGGCATGAGCATTTTGTCTTCACGCCTCGAATCCCGCAGACGATAATGAAAATAAATGAACGTATGATTGACGTGATCGAGGTGAATAATGATTGACATAGCATGATGGCTAGCAGCTAGATTCACTGCACCATGTGGCTCTGGTTCAGGGCCAGGGTGGCGGGAGCCCGCCCGACGGACGCGCCGTGAGTTGTCGCTCGCTCCGCTCGAAATCAGTCCTCGCGCACGTTACACACACTGAACCAATTTATTGAGTCCCAGACTCGTAATTACGACTTGTGTTTCCGGTGATTATGGCATTTTATTGCGACGCATTTTCAACTTTATAGTCTGCTGCATCATTTTCATCATCTAGATCTAAACAGGGAGGTGGTCTCTTCCCACCTCCCTGATCTAAATCAAGATCTTTCTCTGTGTAGATCTAAATCAGCGATCAATTTTGCAATTTACCGTGGAGAATCTATAATGTCCTAAACTCATCCTGTCTCAATAAATCTAACGCAATAAAAAACACAATTTATCCTATGCGATTTGTGCAGAAGCTTGCAAATGAATTCAAATTGTCAAGCGGGGTGTGTTTAATCCAGTGTCGAAATTATTTGGTGCGAGAAATACATGACAGAGATATCTATGTATTCGCATGGAGCTAAAATAGCTCCATGATATTCCTTTGCAGTTTGGTGTCGTAACCCACAGATGAGCTGGTTGTTTATAGGCCTACCTCTTGCTTGAAGGATAAACCATACGGTTTCATAACAAAGCAACAGCTTTTCAAAGTAGGCCTATACCCAAACTTGTCCGACATATACACAAACTAAAGCGTTATATGACGTTTTTTATGGAGTTTTAATTACTTTATCGCTAAAAATCCATCGCTTATCACGAAGATTGAACCCTCAATGCATATAGGAAAGTATTATTACATTTCGAGTCAAATTCACAATTTCACAGGAGAGCCAAACACGAATACACTCGAGGCCCTTGTAAGCTTTAAATGGCAATTGCTTCCACGCATAAATGGTATAATGATGACTCTATAATGGTTTGTGTTGAGGTCTTGGACCTCCTCATTAGTTTCTAATTGGGCCTGAAGTTAATTGGCGCTTTAGTCATCGCAGCAACCTGGCGTTTCGATAAGTGTCTTTGTCAGTTCCCACTTCCGGTGTGACCGTCCTTCCTTTTATTCGTCGTATTTCCGTGGGTAGACAAAGGGATGCGGCGTTCTGTGTCTCCCGGACAGGTCCATGGAGCAAATGCGTCAACATGTAGAGTGAGAGAGAGAGAGAGAGAGAGAGAGAAAAGAGAGAGAGAGGCTTATTTACACACACACACACACACACACACACACACACACACGCACACACACACACACATATATATATATATATATATATATATATATATATATATATATATGCACTCAGCAAAAAAGAAAATAAACACTTTTTCGAGTTCATAATTTTCGTAGAAGATTTTGATAAAAATCAATGTATTATATACCATATTAAAGGTAATCTAATTGGCTATTGGCCTAGTAAGTCAATCCAAGTCCTCCAAGGCACAAAAGGAAAAATTGCAAAAATTGTCATATTGTCTTTTATTTGCGAATGCCCTTTAAGATAACAGTTTAAGACAATTAAGAGACATGAATGAAATACAAAATATAAGTTTTCGTTCTCTTTATCTCTTTCTAACCTCAAACAAAATCGAAGTGGGAAACTTAAGGGGGAAAATAAAATAAGAATTTTCTGTCTACTCAAACCTCCAATGACATATGGAGTAAGGGCACACAGATGATTAATTGAATAGAATATCTTTACTTCGTTCAAAGAATTCATGAGACAAATTCAAGAACCAAATATAATTCCAAATTTTCCTCATTTTGAAAAATCAATTCAAAATCTTACCATTTTTGTTAATATTGTTTCTTCTCTCTTTTCATTTGAATTTGGTTTTGACAGAAAATTGTTCATTTTCCTCCATTTTTGTTAGCCTTTATTGATCTTTTGGGCTTCAAAGATATCATAGAGATCAAAGGTACATTTTACAACTGAATTCATGTTTTTATTGTGTTAAATTTGTCTTCTCTTCTTATTGTTACATGGAAGAGCATTTACGCATGAATGATAACTTGCTTATTTTTGCAATTTTTACTTTGGAAGAGAAAAATAAAGGTGTTCATCCATGCGTAAAGTTCCCCTTTTTATTGACACACCAAGTTGTTAGCCAATCAAATTACCTTTCATATGGTACTGTATATAATACATTAAAATTTAGCCAAAAATTCTATAAAATACGAGAAATGTAATCTGGAAAAAGTGTTTACTTTTGCAGAGTGTATATACATATTATATCAATGTATGTGAGAGAGACAGAGAGACAGAAAGAGAGCTAGCGGGCGGTTGCGGGGGGGGGGGGGTAGGAGGAGGTAAACATTGTGTGGTTCGTATTGCCAGCACAAATAACTTTTTTTTTTTTAATGGTAGTCAATCACGTCCGCCTCATCCACATCCAACTGGACCCCATGGAAGATCAGCTTAGCATAGCTGAATATGGACTATCCAGCCATCTTCTCAGATGGAAAATGAACAGACAAACAAACAAACAAACAAACAAACAAACATATTCTACAGCTTAAGGTAAGATTATCATGTTATGATTGTTAAAAAAAAAAAGAAGAGCATGTCACAACACATAATACTTGCATGAAGGCCTTAACAGGACGCCATAACCTGGTATCGAGTTGCCGAAAATATCATCTTAACATTGAAAATTCTTGTACAAAGGCTACAGTCATGTACTATCTTCCTAAGAAAGTTATTCCACAACGGCTTTTTGTTGTTGTTGTTGTTGTCGTTGTTGTTGTTGTTGTTGTTGTTGTTGTTGTTGTTGTTGTTGTTGTTGTTGTTGTTGTTGTTGTTGTTGTTGTTGTGAGTCCCATATTGTCCATTCCACATATCGGTGCGACAAAATGTTCAATAATGTGTTTCCGGCATGTAAAATATGAATAGAGACTATACAATTCAGACAGAAAACGGTTCGAAGAAAATACAACGTATTACGTTCGGAGACCTTTGTCCACTTGAATTAATCAAATCAGAAGAAGAAAAATACTCCATTACAAATCCACACAAACAGTAAAAACAGAACTTTAACATTACGAGGACGACAAGCTGCATTGATAATCTAGATACAAGAAGAAATGAAATTCAACTACATAGTAAGGATGAAACCATGGACATGATGGATGCCCCTGATGATGTGAAAAAAAAAAACCCAACACAACTGACCGTTTGAGAAGATGATAGAAGCAGATGGGGAGAGTGAAGAGAAAGGAGATAAAGAGGTTGAATTGAAACGATTGACTTCTTGACGATGCACGCTTCTGTTCCGGTGTAATTAACGTCTCTTTCGCTTTTTGAATCAGAGACAAGTACCCACTCTATGGTCCCACTTGGGACCGCAATCACTGGCCTTTGTACGATGAGAGTAATTCAAGTCCAACTTTCCGGAACGACGGTGAAGACGCAGGAATTAACTTGTTTTCAAGTCGTGAGGAAGAAGAAATTAAAAGGCGCCACTTTCACACTTGGATGCTCTCAAAGACAGTCCGTCGACTCCTCCACTCAATCAAAAGTGTATGAATCCCACCTGCTCCTGTCCCTCCCTCCCCATTCTCTCTGTTCCCCCCATAAAAGTTCAATGTACTGGTCCAGTGATCAGGAACGGTAATGTTGTTTTGTGTCATATATGCCAATATCATGATAATGATGGGTCATTATAGCTAGCGATACAGTAATCAACGATAGATTCGTATTCTTAGATTGAATGTAATTACCCTAAATGTCAGCAGCTGTGAGCTGCATGCGTGACAACAAATTATAGACCCAATAATAAAATCATCATGTTTGTAGTCACAGCATTGATGCATACGCATAAAGAATTTTCAAAGTATAAACTCTAAAGCAAGTTCGGTAAAATGTGAAAAACAAACTCAGATGTTTCTTAATTTGATGCGCTGACATAAAAAGACAAAGCTCAGACCCGATTAAAAGAGACCCTGACTAGATTTGCGGTAAGAAACTCAACAGTTTCACATGCGAAATTCTATAAAGAAAGGAAATTCAAGACTTGAATGACATTTGCAATTGGCATTCCTCGTCGAATATGATCAGGAGTATATCTTACATGTTATTTCTTCTCGATAGCGCATGTGCACACACACACACGCACAAAAAGTAACAATATTGCGACCATAATAATCGGTGAGGTATCAACAAGGGCATGATGAATGTAAAACAGTAAGATGTCTTCAAATAAACATTAATTTTAGCAAATGAATATAGGCCCTATATGTATATACAAAAAAAAAAAAAAAAACAAATCTACCGATGCAGCGATAGCAACAAACAACTTAATAGATGATGCCATGGAATCTTCTCCTTAGAGTAGCATATTCAGCTTGTCCTGCCATCATTATACCCCCAAAACGTCGCCAAGGTGGAGGGGAACAGAATTTTTTGAAATAACGACGTGTAATGTCATAGTTCAGGCTTTTATTATGAAAGACATGTGAAATCATTCAAATTCCTTGAATGGACTGTCATAGATGATTTGATTTCATGCACGTGCATATAACATATCACAGCCACAAATTATCGTTTATTCGTTTCCATAAACACTGTACACGCACTTGACTTTGCAAATTAATGTAATTATATACACAAGCAGTAATTACTACGAAAAGTAGTAAAAGTAAAATGGAATCTATAGTATCATTTTCATGCCTTCAATTACTGACCGCTCTTTGTTCGTTTCTACAATCATATCCCTCGTTGATGAAATCCTTTTCATTGATTGGTCTGCATAGCATCAAGTGAATCAAACATTATATTTCTATATATGGTGATGATAATGATGAAGACAAAATGCCGGTGGAAAAAAAAAAATGCTATACCGACACGTAATACTCATTGTATAATAGCGCACTGAACATGAGTAACATGTCAAAAGAGAGTATCGACATCGGCCTCATGATGGACAACACTTACTGTGTGAATAGCGTCCACACTGCAGTGCACTTTCGTCTTTGCTGCAATGAATTATGTAAATATTTTTATTCTAACAAGTTCACTGTTGTTTAATTTCAAGATTCGATTAATAAATAGTTTCGAGCCACTAGTGAAATTATGGATTTCTCTGTAACAATAACTGCACCTTTTTCTTCATTTCATTAATTTCATTTAATTTCTCATGTCGTTTTCATTTCAACAAAAATGTATATATACAATATATATCACGATGAAAAATTGCATATTCTAATTGTGTCAAAATGTATTATGAATACACATTATGATACGTTGCAAAGAAAAGAGGATAGGTATTTAGCCTACTGCTCCCCGCAGAAAACAGTGTTTTTCCTGCGACCTCGGAATCCACACTATATTAACCTTTCAGTGCCTGCTATATATTTTGTTTACTATTAACTCATTTCATGGATACAAAGCATTGTTCAACCTAGATTGAAAACGAAACAGACACTAGCCCGTGCCAGCAAATTTGTTAATGGGTTAAAATATGAACAAATAAAATGTTCATTATTCATTAACACTCTATGACTCACCGAGTAAACATGGTAAAGACATTTGAACTTTAGTTGAATCATGAACACTTACAAAAGCGACGTCCTTTGATCTTACAGTGACTGGATGATGTCTTTGCTTTTCAAAGAGACGACATTTTGCGGACATTTTACTGCCTAGCGGCCTATACGTGGACGTGGTTGAGAAATAACGCCGCGAAATTTTCAAGTTTGATAAAGAAGAATTGAACAAGCATAACTCAAACGAGATTATCATAGACATGTATTATCATGATTATGTCTAAAGTAAGTGCAGTGAATCGGTTTACAGCGACATCTTCATTGAAAAAACCCAAACATGCACCGATACAAGCGCAACAAAGAGTGACGCCCCATTATGTCAAGGTAGGACTCGAATGTCTGTATTGTGTATTCTTTTGAGAGCAGGAAAATTACATACGGAAGAGATACAACAAAGATATCGATAGAGTTTTGTAAAGAACGACGAAGGCGATATTCATGTGTGTAAATTTTTAGGATAGCACCATTGATCTCTTTGTAGATCTTTTTTTTTTTTCAAATAATGATGATCAATGATAATGAAAAGAAAGAAGTCGATTCTCTTGTACACTGCGTAAGCTCAAATTTCAATATCGATTGTTCAAATATTTTCTTCAGATCTCGCTTCGTTAGAGGAACAAAAGCGGGACCAGTTTGTAGGTTGCGGCGTGTCTGTCCGCTGGTATATCGACCCGATGTTGTGCGTAGCGCTCGTTGCGCGTGTGCCCTGGTCTTTGTCCGAGCGGGCGTAATCCGGGTGTTTTTGTTCCCATCCACGAGCGAGGCGCGCGACCATTGTCGGTAAGAAAAGCGTCCACCTCATGACAGCTGTCCCGTGCTTCTGTTTCATGAATTTACCATTATCTTGGCACTACATGGATGGTACATGTATCACTTAGTTCTGGGCGAATCAAGAAGCCTATTTCCTTCTTGTACGCTGACATTTTTTGAGATGACAAACCTTCCGTGATTTATACATAAATTTCGGTGAAATTGTAAAATGGCTTCTACACTTCGTTAATTCTTTCAGCAGTCATTACACATTCTGCCAAAGCTGACATATTAAACAGGGAGGTGAGAGGAAGCCTCCTTGATATTAAACGAAGACGAAATCTGCAGATTTCACAGCTTATTGCTAAAGCATTCATTAACATCTGTAGGATTTTTTGTTTTGTTTTGAGAGGGCATGATGTTCAAGTAGTGACCTCATACCTGAAATCATTTATATTTTGTCTTCATCTTTACCTCGGCTCAGTACATTTTATTCTATTTAGGCCTTATATTGACATTTATCCTGTCAGTGAATATTAAATGATGATAACATCGGTGTGAACTGAGGGACAAAGAATGAAGAGCAAAGAAAGAAAACACGGTGACGTTTTCACGATTTTCCATTCCGTTGTAGATGTTCGACTTAACATTACCGCCTATTCCTGACGTTATCTATGATGAATCTATTTTCTTATCAAAACAAAGGGAAATTGTAACATTGTCTCTTAACTCTCGATGTAGATTAGTTATGGTCTCCACAGTACATATTGCCAAATAAAACGCAAAGTGTATTAAAAACAACACAAATGGGGTCTCCAATTCTCTTGTACCTGTCAGGTTTGCAAAGTAACAAAGAAAACGATTCATTACGGCTAACCGTTTGGTAATGACTAGGGCACGGACGTCTGGCTGTCAACATTTCAAGCGACATCCCACCCCACCTGCCCTCTCCCTGAACCCGTCCGCATCCCTCCGCTTGGTGAGGAGGAGGGTGAGGAGGAGGAGATGAAGGGAAGAGAAAGGTTGGTATATAAAAATGGAAATCCCTTTCCACGCGTTCTAATCCCATCTCAAACATGCGAGTCATCTGTCGATATTCTGTGAAGGCATGTCGCCGGTCCTCCCCCATTCAGCGTCGGCTCAAAGGGGAGGCCCTATGTAGTCGAAAGTAACAGAAGTCTTTGTTTCCGCATCGTATCAGGGGGGTTAAGAGTAGGACCTGTGTGCCTTGAAAGCAACGGACGAGAAAGGTTTAACGACAAGTGTATAGTTCTCCAGTTCTCTGTGACTCGATCGCTCTTTGTTCGTCTCCAAATGCGAGTTTTCTTCATGGCCTATTCATACCAGTGGCGTTACGCCACACAGCGTGGTGCCTTTGTTCGCAGACAATTTTTTTGACTTTCGCTTGTTAGATTACGCCCTTTTGTTGAATCAATAACTTTGTCCGGCTGTGGAGTTTGACACTCTCTGAGAGAGGAAACTCCTAATCCAAATTGATGCCCGTAGATCTATTTCCCTCTCAGTTAATGAACGTGACAAAAAAAAAAAATCGGTTGCCATTCTAATCTATTTCTTGCCCTCAAAATTTGTTGCTTATTCATTGCTTTATTTCAAACTAAAGCGTCATTGTTTATACTCCTTTGACTTATCAGTAAAAGACAAATGGGAGGAGGAGGAAGAAGAA
This sequence comes from Diadema setosum, assembly GCF_964275005.1. Lineage (NCBI taxonomy): Eukaryota > Metazoa > Echinodermata > Echinoidea > Diadematoida > Diadematidae > Diadema > Diadema setosum. Next base: position 18,402,001 of record NC_092689.1, read on the forward strand.
GACATAGCTCCAAAACTACTTTTCGTACACGTTAGAATGAGCGATACCAGAAATCAAAATGATATTTTTTCATTTACTCAAAAGTAGTATCAAACATAAGCTTTGTTTTCATACAGGCATATATAGGCCCTACCCTATATCCCCAGACAAAGGGAGTCATAGGTCGGTCGTGCTTAAACAAAAGTAAGGTTCTCACTATATATGCATGCAGTGAGGCAATAACATCAGGCAGTCCGCTTCTATTGGTGTTACCTGGGAAACAAAGCAATCTCGAAAGAAGCGTCGTACACCTGCTGTGCAAACCGTAGACTGGGCCGCAAGACATCAGAGGATCTGCCGCTTGATGATGGTCCTTCTACTGCAAGATTATCGTAGGTCTTCTTTTAATGTACTCGACGGACTTCTGATGTGGTTAGATGGATTCCACCCCAGTTTTGTTTTCTCTTTCTCCATTAGCGAACCCTATTCATTGAGAGAGAATTCCCCTCTTGTTTCGTAAAGGAAACAACAGACAACACAATGCGTACAAACTGAAGTTATCGCTGACAAAGTTATGCAGCCGCACGATAAGAAATTTATACGTTTCGAATGACTAGGTTATTGATTTTTTTAATAGACTCACTCACATAATACGGTGCTCAAAATCAATGCTTATAACTTTTAAAGTGAATGATCCCGAGCTGTTTTTACATTCTGATTGGTAATGTTTTAACGTGCTCTTGGCTCATATATATATATATATATATATATATATATATATATATATATATATAAACACAATGTGGGATTTATAGCAGGCGTAACATACAATCATTTCGCCCAAAGAGAAAACTACACACATTCTCTGTCAAAGTGCGATATGTTTGCCTTCTCAACAAATGTTTCTGAAGGGTGTTGAAATCCGTTTGTGGACGTCACATTATATTTCATTCTTTTAACAACCTGTTCAGTGATGGGACATTCCACCTTGAATACTGTGTGTATGAAAAAATACACAGTGTTATAACATTCTTCAGCCATTGTCCAAATCACAACAAACACCTGTGTCTCCACAGAACCTCGTAAACAGGTAACCATGGTTTTTAACCGCAGATGGACGAGGAGCCGTTACATTTGTAATGTTATGAAAGTCCACGATAATCAATTTTAGAATACACAATAAATGAAAGCACTAAGTACCATTTACAAGAGTTTAGCGTTCTCATGAGGATAGTCAGTGAATTATGAGAAGTGTTCGTGGCAATTTCACATCTGATTTCATACTATAGATTTTTAAAAGGAAGGTGTTACGGCGTTGTTGTCGCATTTTTCGACGTCTTACATGACCAAAGAAATTCTATGTACAACTTTTATGTATATCCTTCTTCTTCCGTTGAATATAGGCCTAGATATTGCACAACATCAATGAATTTATCGCTGCAAACTGATCATGAAATAGCCCCTCTCGTTTTCCAGATTGCACACGAGCAAATACACAGACATCATCCTTCAACATCCTTCAAGCCACATACACCTAAAACTCACAAATAATGCATACACCGGGCACGCTGTATATCTGGCGAGCAATTTGTGACAAATTGCGCTACCACGTGGCTGATGAAGAATCCAAAGTTGCGACCAAGTTTGCTAAATCATAATCGCTGTTTCCGTCCCGCCCTACCTCCCTCCTCCAGCGCAGACAACGAATGGAAAACGTGCTGTCTACAACATGGGGTCCATCCAACGGTCAGTCGGTCACTGGAGGGTCATTGTGAAAATGAGGTTGATGTATAGAAATGGTCTTGGGCACCTTTTCAAACTTGACTTCCTGGTTAGATGATGACAGACTCGACCTGGAAGGTGGTAAAAAAGAGGACACAAAATGATGACGAGGTAGGCAGGCACTGGGGAATGTTTGGTGACAGGAACACTGCCGAACTGCTTACCGACGGTTGGATTTGCAAACATAGCAATTATAGAACGAGTACAATAAAATGTAAAATTCAACATATTTCCACTTTTCTCGCATAATAAAAGAATGCTTGATTTCTCTCTTTCAGAAGGCAGGGGAATAATATTACCCTTAACATACGTCAGTCACAAGTCGATTAAATGTGCACTTTATTCAAGAAATAAAATTTGGTGAAATGCCCTTTATATTTTCCTTATATCGTTCTACGCATGTGACCAAAACTTCCATTGACGTGTTCAACTAATATTGCTGCATTCACTCTGATTCACTCAATCCACATGTATATGAAGGTGGACTTGCCCTTTAAACAGCTACATCATAAACCTACAGGCTCGTCTGCAACTGTCTAGGGGAGGGTGTGTTCGAGAGTAGTGGAACGCAGTTTGGTCAGACAAAGGAGGTAATGTGAGAGACACATCCTTGATCGAACCAAGGAAGTATTGCGTGGACGAGACACCTCCTTGGTCGGACCAAGGAGGTACTGCATGGGCGAGACACCTCCTGGGTCGGAACAAGGAGGTAGCCTACTGGGCGAGACACTTCCTTGGTTTGACGAAGGAGGTACTGTATGGGCGAGAAACGTATTTAGTCGGACCAAGGAGGTACTGCATGGGCGAGACACCTCCTGGGTCGGACCAAGGAGGTAGCCTACTGGGCGAGACACTTCCTTGGTTTGACGAAGGAGGTACTGTATGGGCGAGACACCTATTTGGTCGGACCAAGGAGGTACTAGTGGTCGAGACACCTCCTTGGTCTGACCAAGGAGGTACTGCATGGGCGAGACACTTCCTTGGTCGGACCAAGGAGGTACTGCATGGGCGAGACACGTACCTCCCTGGTCGGACCAAGGAAGTATACTGCATGGGCGAGACACCTCCTGGGTCGGACCAAGGAGGTAGCCTACTGGGCGAGACACCTCCTTGGTTTGACGAATGAGGTATACTGTATGGGCGAGACACCTAATTGGTCGGACCAAGGAGGTACTAGTGGGCGAGACACCTCCTTGGTCGGACCAAGGAGGTGGTCTGACTGCATGGGAAAGACACCTCCTTGGTCGGACCAAGTAGGTACTATTGGGCGAGACACTTTCTTGGTCGGACCAGGGAGGTGGGAAGATACTGCGTGAGCGAGACACCTCCTTGATCGGTCAAAACTTGGTGCCCCCCCCCCCAAAAAAAAAAAGAAAAAGAAAAAAGAAAAAGGGGGGGGGGGTCAATAAATGAGCAGCGTGGGTGTCGTGCCTAGGCTTATACAATAATCTGCATACGGTTCTTGCTGGCCACGGCAAGGACGATTCCGTCTATTACTAAGTTCCTCCGGCCGACGTTTCTCCTTTGATACGCAAAAGTTGATCTAAATCGAACTTCCATCTTTCCGACATTGCTTGCTCGTGATCCATTGTATTATAATCTGCTGCTTTGAAATGATAATCTGCAACGATGTATGATAACATTTTTGTTGTTGTTGTTGAAAGATGCCATCTATCGCAGAATGAGGGCGTGATTTCCTTTGAAAGAAGACTATATAGATTGTGTATGAATTAAATGGCACAGTACACAACTTTACAACCAAAGAACCTAGATGAGAATTGTCACCCTATCACGACTATCAGTATGAAGTATTATTAGGCCCTAATTGCCAGATGGTTCTTTAAAGAAGTTTTATTTTACTGTGTTTTGAGTTTATTCTTCTTAAAAAATGCCAGAACAAGAACAATATTATGTCCGTTGACATCACTACATGGCTTGTAAACACACACACACATGTACACGCACACACGCACACACACACATGCACATTCACACACAGACACACACAATATATCTTCTACAAGGTATAGTGCTGAATGAGAATTTTCACAACATAACTATAAGACACAGAAAGCCAAATGGGAGGAACGGAGATGGATATATCGGGACAAAAAGACGGGTAAGATGGAAAATGAAGAAGGAAGAAAGAAACAGATAGAAAGAGGGAGAGATTTGTATGTTTGTCGGAAAAGTATGCGTATATTATTGGGCTCGCGAGCTAGTTTCTAATATGCGATCCGCTCTTTGGAATCCGAGTGACATCTCACTTCTGAACACTTCGCGGTTGCGAATGACTTTCACCGATATTTGGTGGCTTGGAACATATAAGTCGCGTGGTTTTGGCTCGTGTGCATGTTTCCAACATGAGGCACTGTTTAATCATAACAAAACCAACACTTATTAAAGTCCTATATCCTGTTATTCCGAGTAGTAGAATTCGTGTTATAAGACTTATCATAATTCATCAAAATGGTTTGCTTTAAGTTCTATTTTTTTTTTGTGCTTAAGTTCTGTCTTTCTTTTGGACACATTGTGGTAGTTGAGGTATGTAGGCCTACGATGTATTCGGTTTCCATAGATTTTATTATAGAATGTAGAGTGTGCTGTTGAATACAGCGACGAGTGAATTAGGTTGGAACACTTGGTTTGCCATGGGCGTATTCTTTTACATCGACAGTGGTGTTGGTGTTGGTTTTGGCGTAATTCCTGTTCAGACTTACTGTTTGCTGGTAATGCACCTGTTACTACTGCTAATTTGGCGGGCTCCTCTCGGAAAAAGCGCGCGAAACGGAGACACAAGTGACGTGTAATCACTTACATGACAACAGAAGGGATAATCGATAGGCGGAGGGATCGAAAGGGCCGAATAAGTCGAGTCAATGAGCCCGTTGTTTAGGTCAAGGTGCGCTCCGGGCAGACAAACCTATTAAGCTTCATTGATTTCTCGCGGAACTGCGTTGAAGGGGCCCTTTTCACTTCGAGGAGATGTCGCGTGCTCTCGACAAGGCGCAATTATTATCGTCTTTCCCTCACTAATCACGTGGGTCGGTTGTTAATGAGACAAGATATCACCATCCGCCATGTGCAAACAAGAATACGACGCACGCATAAACTACAGTCGCTTGTTGGAGTCCATGGACTTACCCCTCTCCCCCTCAAATTTTGCATAGTACAGGACATTTGAAACATATTTTCCTTCCACTGACAATAATCGTATAATGCTCGCGACCTCCACCAGTTCTTGTTCTTGTGAAATTCCCCAACGCTTCTTCAGCAGGGACAGTGTGCTCACACTTCCCTGGCTTCAGATTCACTTACCCCACAGTACTCTTCAAGATAAATCCATCAATAGATAGATGGCCATAATAAAAAAAAAAACAACAACAAACAAACAAACTAAAATACGACCACTATATAAGTGATCAAACAATGTTCTTGAAAAAGAATGAGGGTGTAAAAGTAGCATCGTATCACGAATCAGCGAGAATCAATGCTGTCATAGGTTGATAGCAGTGCCCAAACTGTCGTTGGCATGCATGCACGTCGGCCTATATTGTTGCATTTTGTCGAACACAAAATACGAGCTTACTTGCCGTAATCTGCACCCAGCTTTCTAACGTTTTGGCTGCGCATGGCATTATTTCCTTTGCGAGTAAGGTATTGTTATTGCAGAGTAGTTTGTCATCATCACATGAACTAAAATAACAATTGGATACGAACAAATCTGAAAGAAAGGTGCTGAAAGACGTGCTTTATAGAGTTGATTAGGTCTTTTGTTTGTTTCCCTGCGCTTTCGACAACTCAGTCTCGCATGTGGGTGGAAGAAATCGAGACAGTGGTGATTTCTTTCTCAATAAACTAATTGAGGTGTCTAATGTATTGTGTATTGGAACTATAGGTTGACTTCTCATCAAGGCCGTTTAATCTGCATTGATATAGACATTCAGCGTTGGCATCGTGGTGAAAGAGGCGTATTCAGAATTATCTGTATATAGTCGGCTTTCATCCACTAAGAAGCCTGTTTTGTGCTACACGTGCTATACGTAAACCACCGTAGGCTGAATAATCCGTCGGTTGATACTTAAGGGTGACAATAACTTGTTACTGGAGATTACAGGTTTGATTGTGGTATTTGATTACGATGTCGTGCATGTGCAGAGATGAGTCTGATCAACAGATAACAAGCGAGTCTTTTCACACCCCAAATGTGTGTTAAAAAAACTTGGTCTTACCAGGGAGGTGAGACAATCTCACCTCCCTGGTCTTATATGTACATGTCTGTCTTTCACGGTTGAGCAAATTATAGTCCAATAACATAAAACTATACTCATAAGGTTGTATGTTGTCAAACATGGAAGTAACCGTATGGTTTCTTGAAATGTTAATCAATACAACATCAATTCAAAATATGTCTAAAAATGAACTTAAGTGGATTTTCTCTTTGATAACATGACAGCATGGTTGATTTCAAGTACTCGGTAATGTCTCTTCAAATTCTACTAAGTGTATTAAATCCGGTGATTATCGAATCACCCAAAATATTTGAGCATCCGATATATTTCTCCTCGTAACAGCACGGGTAGGTATACAGGAAGGAAGTTATTCGTATCTAAATAATATTTATATATTATAACTAGGTGTCAAACCTATAGCTGCCAGTTAGGCATCTCCTTTCACGATCCTTCCCTTGTTTCGAGTGTGCTGCAAAAATAGTATAGTAGCCAGATAAAGAAGAATGACTCATGTACTGAGAGTATAGAGTACCAGATACTGAAAGCAAACTGTTATGTCTGTGCTTGTTTACCAAGTATTATAGTACGGCTCTGGCCTATATAGAGCATTGCATTTCGAACCGTCATCTCAACTTCCTCTTAATGAGACAAATGATGTTTGTGATGTCAAATGAATCTACTCTCGAGAGTGGCTGCGGCTTGCGTTGGCGTGATCAGATTCAGCTTATAGCTCATATCCACGTTCTAATATCTCTTCACAAATAATTATGTAACACTCACACACACACACACACACACACACACACACACACACACACACACACACACACACACACACACACACACATATATATATATATATATATATATATATATATATATATATATATATATGGGGTGTTTGAAGGTCTTTTTGTTTTTAGCAAATGACAATAAGATTAGCAATATCAGAAAGAACAATATCAAGTGTTCAGCGTATAATTACAATTATACGGAAACAGACATGCGAGACTTGTGCTACACCTAGCATGCATATTAATTGCATATATGGATCAAACAAAACCTAAAGGACAAGTTCACCTTCATATACATGTGGATTGAGATAATGCAGCAATATAAGTGGAACACATCAGTGAAAGTTTGAGGAAAATTGGACAATCCGTTCAAAAGTTATGAATTTTCAAAGTTTCTGTGCAGTCACTGCTGGATGAGAAGACTACTGCAGTTGATGATGTCACATGCGTACAACGATATAAGGAAAATATAAAGAGGATTCCACAAAATTTCATTTTTTGAAAAAAGTACACATTCCCTCAACTTGTAACTGATATGATATGTTAAGGGTAATATTACTCCCCCTGCCTTCTGACAAAGGCAACTCATGTGCTCTTCTATTATGTGAGAAAAGTGAAAATATGTTGAATTTTCTTTATAGTTTCTTTATATGGTTGTACACATATGACATCACATCAAGCTGTTAGTCTTCACATCCAGCAATCGCGGAATTGAAAATTCCAAAATTTATAACTTTTGAACGGATTGTCCGATTTTCGTCAAACTTTCACCTATGTGTTCTACTAATATTGCTGCATTCTCTCAATCGTCATGTTTATGAAGGTGAACTTGTCCTTTAAGAAAGGTAGTATGTTGTTTGTCCTGGGATCAGCTATCAAGAGCCTCAGAGCGTTCAGCTCTTTGTCATCTCCCGAAACTGGATATTGACGAAAGAATCATCAGGTGAAGTGGGGCTCGTGCAATCAATTAGAAGTATCGGTGTTGGATGCGTAGAGAATCAGTGAAGGAAAAGCTTTTGGTGACAATGGTAAAAAAGAGTTTGTATAATGGTCGGATCATTCTTTCTTCATCTTCCCCCCCCCCCCTTGCTCTCCTTTATCTCCGCTTTTGTTTTGTCCTGTCTTGTGTGTGTGTGTGTGTGTTTGTGTGTGTTTGTTTGTTTCGAGGGGGGGGGGGTTGGGGATGGAGAAGGGGTATAAGGTGATGTTTACTCCCCCTGAGCGCATCATGTCCATTGTCGGCACGCGACGGCGTCCGGCCAGAACACCACCTGTCCTCTCGACTTTTTATATGGCACGCGAGGCGCTAAGTCAGGAGTATAATACCAGCGATTTTGGGATCGATAAGTATTGATTCGGTACCACACATCGTTCAAAAAGATCGGTTGCTTGTATCCATTCTCTTGTCACATTCCACTCCTCCCTGCGCGATCCTTCCTATACGTATGACAACTGCATGGTGACTATACTTATTTGTTGAAAATTTTAAGAATTGATAATATGATTAATATATACTGGGTTATCATTTTTTTCTTTGACTATTAAGCAAAAGAAATGAATGAGGAAGTACAGATTGACTGTTACCAGGACGAACTCTAAAACTCATCTGGCTCTCTGCAATGTAAAAGAGCACACTGCATGGAGCAGCTCTTTTACCCAAAAGTTTGTCATATTGCCTGTTTGTCATACGTTTTCATAAGAAATGCATTAAATTTCCAATTTCTCACAGAAAGCTGACGGAAAATTATCTTTAGCCTCCAATACGAGTGACGTCCAGATGCAGTGCTAGAAGTTTGGCTTGCAGTGGTTATCTTTCGGTCAACGGGTCAATAATGGCATTTGATATTTCACCAATTCGAATAGGATGAATGTCCCTCCAAAAATGGCATTTCTGATTCTGGGAATGTGACATACTCACCATACACTCTCCGTTCAGTGATACCAGTAGGCCCTATACCAGATTAGTAACGTATATTCAAATTCATTAACTCATTTAATCTGAAAGACTTGGGCCTAATAAGCCTTTCCATTTATCCCTGCATGTACATTTCGCTGTAATCCAGTTTGCAAAATTAGTTTTTACTTCAGACAAACGTTCTGCTTAAATTGTCAGGAATAACCGTTCCACAAAATTCGATGTTGTTATATAAAGCCGTGCACCCTCAGCATATAAACTCTCTGACGAAATCCTGTGAAATGTAAACGTCTTGACTTGAGACTAGACGATGTCCAAGGGAGGTCGTCGCCACGCGTGGCATTATCATATCAACGGCGATTAAAAGTACGAGGTGTAAATGAACGACCATTCATGATGAGAATTTCCTTGTTCTTAGCCACCAGCTGCTGCTTGCGTATATACTTTAAAGCTCTTTTGTCAATGTATGCACAGATGAGGAAGTTTACCCTCTTATCTAACGTCTTCTTCAGAAATCTCCATCCCACTCAGCTTGGTCCCCCATAGGTCTGCACACCTGTGATCTACACTAAGTCTTGTGTGAGCATAAGGTGGTTTATGAAAGAGGAAATGGGCACGAAGGAAGGGATATGGTAATAAGAGTCGCATGAGTGTATGATAAGCTCAGGGAGTACGTCGAGCGTCACGAAGTAAGGCGTGGAAAAGAGTTCACAGTTCATAATATGAGTATCATTAAATACCATGGAGCTACGACTCCATGGTAGTAGGCCTACCTTCTAGCTCCAAGGTAATACCAGGAGGTAATAGACCAGTACCTCCTTGCTAGTATACCGGTGCAGGTTTTTCAATCTGTAGCCCTTCTCGTCCTGTTGCGTGCCAGTTTTTACCCCCTACTTACCAGACTATACCAATTGTGGTGCACCCGATGGGTGGGGGCAGCATTTCCGATGACGGCAAAGTGAGGCTTTGTGCCAGACAAAATATTTACGCCCAAGATGTGCTCAGATATCAACACATGCGCTGGAAATTTTAATTCTTCTGAGAATTGTATGCTCAATTTCATATAAGTGGTTTCTAATTATGTGCCAAAAGTTAAAACCTGAATCCCGTCTCAACCAAGACTATACCACCCCTTTCATTCGTAGAGCCGAGTATGATATAATGTCTGTACGAGATTTGGTTGAAACCTAACTTCATTTTTCTAACATCTTTTGGTGAGATAATGAAAAAACTCCTATGAAATATGAAAGAGCATGTAATTCAGGAATTCAAAGTTTCTTTGGTGAAAATTGGTTTTGAAATGGCTGAGATATCTAAAAAAGAGCGATCCTAATAAAATGTGGGACCCACCTTTTATTACGATCGCTTTAGTTTTACTTTGTTTTTAGGTGTTTCAGCCATTCCAAACCCGATTTTCATGAAATAAACTTTGAATTCCTCTTAAATTGATATGCTCTGTACTATTTGATAAGAGTTTTCTTGGTATCTCGCAAAAAAGTTAAAAGTCCAATTCTCATCTCCACCAATACTGTACCATCCCTTATAGCATGAGTTTTCTTCAGTTTGCCTGACTTTTGTACAAATGATGAAATTTGTAAGATCGCAAGGACTGATTTAGTAATCTCTTGCTTTCAATGATTAATGGTCCAGTTTACATAAGTTTAAGTCATAGTTTAATGTCTGTGTTTGATCATTTTAGCATTACCTGCTTTACCGGTTATACAGTTAAGGGTATCGGAATATATCTATTGTCATGAAGAATACTGTATACCAAGTTGAAGCAGCTGGCACCATGGCTGTGAAATTCCTAGGCTTATAGAGCCTGATGAACACAAATGCTGGTAGTTCAAATGGAAAGAACAATAAATCATAAATCAGTATAGGCAGTATGGTCCTTTTGATCGGTGGTAATGCACATTGTGCTGCTCTACATCTACATGAAAAAAAAAGAGAAGAACGGAAGGCACCCTTGATAATCTGAGGAAAAGCTGATGACATCGCAGATCCATGAAGGAAATGATAGAAATAATCCCCTCTCAGTGTTGTATTGTGTAACTTAGGGTGGGAAGTGTAAGAAGGAAATGAAGGGAAACTCGATGTCAAAAGACAATAACAAGAAATATATCCTCTATTAGTGAGTGATTACACCTTTGCTTCCTTGTGGTTATTGTTCTTTTGTCTGCTCTCACCATCTCCTTCCTCCCACCCCCTCTTTCTCCTTGTTTTTTCTTTCAATTTACACACACACACGCACACACACACACACACACACACACACACACACACTCCCCCTCTCTCTCAACAAGGTATATCCAAGGAGTTAGCAATAACTCTTAATTTGGTATAACATGGCTCTATAAGATGTCTCCTTTACTCTGAATGTAAGGAGTGTACGATATGACAGTATGTTTCAAAATGTCTCTCAGATAACACAGCTGATTCAAAGGACACCATGAGATAAAATGGTGACTCGCAGCGAATATTGCCAATTCCCTTGCACATACTAATTCCATTGTATATCATGTGGTCGCGTCATGATGGTCGACGCCAAAGGGCGAGTTTAAAGGAGCATTCCAGATGATTTTCATAATCTCAGATCCTGTAGTACATAAATCGGGTGCACGTCACCAGACCGACACCCACGAGTCATACAGCCCACGAGTCATACAGCTCACAAGTCATACAGCCCATGAATCATACAGCTCATGAGTCATACAGCCCATTAATTCGACACTAAGCTAACAAGGCCCACTAGACCGACACCGTGTTGTATCTGTCGAACTCATGGGCTTTTAATGTCGAACTCATGGGCTGTATGACTCGTGAACTGTATGACTCATGGACCTGTTTTCAATGTCGAACTCGTGGGCTGTATGACTCGTTGGTGTCGGTCTAGTGGGATGACCCCCATAAATCACCAGCTACTTGTATAGATTTGTGGAATTAATTGTGGTCCTTGAGCAGAGAAATCAATACTCTTGAAAAACCCAAAACAAATTTCACTGAACAAAGATGATGACACAGGAGCCTCACATATTTCAGAATGTAGCAATGTAATTGCATTACAATACCATTTGTTAATATGTTCACCTGTGTTGAATTAATGCATGCCTTCTTCTTTTGTTCTGCTTCCTTGAGCCCCTACTCCTGCATTCTTGTAGTGAGGCTGCCACAAAGATGTCATCATCCTTGTTCATTGTGATTAATTTTGTTATAAATGTTGAAAACACACATATTCCTCATCCCAGTCACTACAAATTCTGAAACTCTGCACCCAGTGTAACCAATTTATAGTTGTTCATTATGTAAAAGTCTGAAAATCATCCGGACGTCTCCTTTAAATCTAGCTGCATCTAAGGTACGTCACAAGACACTTAACTGTCATTTTGGTATATTGATTGTATACAATGTATTTCTCTTTAGCTTTCGGTCGAGAGAGGTAATTGTGTCATAAGCACAACAGTCAATGAATAAGTGAAATATGATTTCATTGCAAACTGGGTTGAATAAATATTCACATCCTTCAATGATTGATTGAAATCATTAAAGGGGTGATATGATTTTAGTTGAGATGGGCTTCAAGTTTCCAACTTTTTTGTGAGATGAGAAACTCATATGAAAAATGAAAGAGCATACAATAGAGGAATTCAAAGTTAATTTGATGGAAATTGGTTTCGTAATGGCAGGTACGTCTAAAATAGAGAGAGAGAGAGAGAGGTTCTAGAAAAAGGTGACCCACCTTGTACTAGGACCACTTTGATTATTTTTACTCTTTCTTTGGATATCTTAGCAATTTCAAAACCGATTTTCATCAAATAAACATTGAATTCCTTGTAGAATTGTATGCTCTTTAGTATTTCATGAGTGGTTCCTAAATAGGCCCTATATCTCACAAAAAGTTAAAATCTGATTCTCCATCTCAACAAAAGCTATATTACCCCTTAAAAGCTTTACATCGATTATAACCCAACCGTTCTCCATTATGAATGACTTTATGCACTTCATTATCGTTGATTCTCACTTCAGATTCCCACTATAGGTGCCTATACCCCTCTTTGACAAGACCCCTTTCGAGATTGAGTGCTGCTGATTATTGTCCTGTGATTGAGTCATTGAACATTACGCTGTTTCTTTCATATATTGTCGTGAATAATTTTGATTTATTAACTTTCGGTGCACCATCTATGCTACGTCTCGCACGCATACTCAGGTTCGTATTCTTGAATGTATCACCAGGGAGGTGGAAGTCTCTCTTCCACCTCCCTGGTATCACACATTCTCCGTGGATGCAGTCGCTTGTCGATTACGCACGGGTATCCACAAACGAGCTCTTAGGCGTATCAGGGAGGTGCTCACCTCCCTGGTCGTATTGAACTCTTTGGTATAATTAATGTCTTTAGACATCCGCGCGCAGTGCCATGACAACCCCCTTGTATTAGGGGAATTATACACACCCAGCCACCTCTTTGCACTCCTTTGCTGGTCTATGGTTTGCGCTACCTGCATGTGCTATTATCCGCAGTATCCGCGGATTAACAAACCTGCCCGCTTTTTTCATCTTGTTGGCTTTCGGCAGCCGAGGTGCCAAGGATGGGAGGAAAAGGCGCGAAATGGGCGCAAGATTAGTCGCCTAAAAAGAAAGGAGAAAGTTTATTGTTCTCCGATTTATGTGAGGAAGGGCTAAACAATCGCTGGTTAATCACACCACTTCCACGCTGTCCCTCCTGTCATGCTTTCGATAATGACCCGATAGCTTATCTCGTTACGTAATGAACACTAACCACAATAAAGTTTGCTATCCGCGAAGTTAAGCGAATGGAACGAGAAGACAAAAGGTAAGCGCAGAAGGAAGAAATAGGTGTGAAAGTGAAATGCGAGGAAATTCGTCAAGAAAGAGCACAAGATAACAACGATGAAAACGAACAGATGCCAGGATTTAGAGGAAATGGCTAAAACGAAGATAAAGAGGAAGAGTACGAAGACACACTTTCAGAATTGGAAAGAAGGATATTGTGTCGAAGTAGATAATGTTGAACGGAGAACAATGGGTAAAGGGCAATGATAATAACAATTCGTATCACCATCTAAAAAGAGAATAAGGAACGAAAATAAATGATACAAAAAGACATCAAGGAGGTTTTGGACTTGTTGGATAAACCGATATGGGGTTTGAGGCTTCCTAAAGGCATCATACTACTCAGGACTATCAAAAAACAAAACAAAAATCGTCATCCAGATATTCCTATATCCCAGAGCCGTAAATTGATTTCAGGTCCATGGTTTCTTCCCACAAGACAAGCGGCAAATCCCTTTCATCTCTCCGTTTCCCTTTCCACACCATCTTGATGGAATCGCGGTAAACACATTTTTCACAGTCTTCTCCCCGTTAAATTGATGTCTTTTTTTTGGGGGGGGGGGGGGGGTCGGTGTTATGTTTTGTTTTTCGCTCCCTTTGCCTCTGGTTTGCGTAGAGGGAGGCCTGATGCCGCCATATGTCTCGCGTGTGCATTGTAACGCTGTGCAAATAAAGGTTCGTTGTGCCGAAATCTGCGATCAAGTTTTCGCGGTGTACGCGTGCGCTCTGATTGTGTCGGCAACAACAAAATCAACGACAAACTTGGGTGGGGGGGGGGGGGGCGACCTCCACCCACAAAACAAATCAGTTTAGACGCGTGCGGCTAGACGACCTCCAAACTGATGTCAGCTATGCATTTCTTTTGACCGAGAAGAATGTCTGAAATCAGTTATCCTTTCAAGCCCGTGTCTTCCATATTGTTGATTTTACATCCTTTCTATTAATTTTGTTTCAACGCGACGATATTTCCTTCGAAGTCACAGACCCCCCCCCCGCAAAGAATTAAAACGTTTGATAACCATGCGTAGAAATGGAATATAATGTCACCATTATCATTTCACCACGGTAATGACGTCAGACATGTCAGAGATGAACAAGAATTGAAGACATCACTTTATTGGGTACGTCAAGTGTCACCAAGACTGAATCTTGTTAGAGTTTAATCGCAAGAGAAGTAAATAGGGCCTGCAGCACACGATGTTTTTGCGGCAGTATTCGTCACAGAATTCTTCTCCTTCTTCTTCTTCTCCATCCTCTTCTCCTCCATTGCCATCACCACCTCCTCTTCCCTGTCTTCTATAACTTTTCTTTCTTAGCATCACACTCAACATGATTATCTTCTTCCTCTTTTTGATTATCTTTTTCCTCTTTTTCATGTTTCTTTCTCATTCTCTTCCTCATTACCAATACCATCAATAGATTACTGTATGCTTTCTCCAGTCTTCAATCCTCTTATTCGTCTTCATTCCTCTTATTCTTGCAAGCTTATTCATTTTCTCAATAATTAAAATCTGTTTCCTTTTCTTCGTTCTTCCAATGTTCTACAATTTTCTCAGTTCTTACAATCTTCTTCCTTTTCTTCGTTCTTAGAATCTTCTTCTTTAATTTCTCAACTCTTACAATATTCCTTTTCTCCGTTCTTACAATCTTCATTTTCTCAACTCTTACAGTCTTCCTTTTCTTTATTCTTACAAACTTCTTTATTTTCTCAACTCTTACAATCTTCCTTTTCTTCGTTCTTATAATCTTCATTTTCTCAGTTCTTACAATCTTCTTCCTTTTCTTCGTTCTCATGCACAATCTTCTCTTTCCTTTCTTCTCCGCAGTCGTCGTTGTCGACCTCTACATCGTCGTCGCTGTCATAGGTGCAAACAGCATTGAGTTCACCAGAAGTGCTACAATGGAAGTGAAGACTGCAACAGGAAACCCAATTCCTTGTTCGAGTTTCTCATTTCAATGTGATGTTTCCATTGGAAACATGATCATCTTATGAAATGTTCGTTGATTTTCTTATCATTCTTCTGAGCAGAAAACCACACACCCATTACTGCGACAACGACAACCATCACGACAAAAAGCTATTCCCGCGCCATTTCAGCAAAGATCACTATCATAACTTCCATTAATCAGATCTGCCACTGAGTAAAAACAAGCCATGTTATCGCTCCAAATATCCACCTCGGGAAAACCACCTCGGGAAAAAAAATTGATGTCATATTTTTCTTTCCCTTGCGGAGGCTGAAATAACAAGACTAATCCCCTCGCGTGGCTTAGATTCTGGGTCCATCTAGACGATCGAAGGATGGCTTTCCATTGTACGCTCGCTGAGAAAATGCAAGTAATTACGTTCAAAAATCATTTCACAAGAAAGTTTATTGAACACTATGTTGTTGATACTTACCCACCCCCCCCCCCCCTCTCGGCCAATGGTCTCACTGCTTCCCCATTTCTTTCCCTTTCTCTTTCAATGACAACAAAACTGGTCAATATCAGAAGCATAAATAGGAATGCTATCTACGCACACATCCAGTTCTCTCCCATTTCTTTCGATTGGGAGGATATCATATTTGATATTATGGCTGGGACTTATGGGAGGGGAAATTTTCCGTCTTCGAGATACGCTCTCATGTTATCATAACATTGTTTTGATTGGATTAGACAAACGCTGAGGGCCCCTCTCACCCAATCACCTCATTTTTTTTCAAAGTTGTTTATGAGCATGGAAAGGCGAAAATGGATCCGAATGAACCTGCGGGAGCGTGCTTCGTATTGGCGGCGGCTGCGGGCCGACCCGAGCAGGCCAAGCGGTGGTGTCTCCCTCAAGCGGTGAAAGCACCCCTAAAACCACAGTAATCCTTAGATTGGTCAAACTAGATGAGGGGAAGGGGCACGCGACCTCCATACGTCTAGTTCTCGCCCTTTATCCTGATTTCTCTTCCTTTGTCTCGACAAGTCTGTCCCTTTGATTTGCCCACCAAATGCATTGCTTGATTGGTCAATCGGAGAACATTTTCATTGGCTGAATAACAAAATGGTGGTCACCGGATAATTCAGACATCAAAATTGAGCTTGTATTCATTAATTCATTCCATTTCATTTTACTTCATTTTATTCGTTTCATCCTCATTACATCTTTGTGATAATACTGAGTTAAAAGACTCGTTATAAAAAAAAAGATAAGATTTGAGAAAAATATAGAATTTGAGTAGTTTTTCATGAACTACCGATGTAAGTCAAGATCTCTTATGCAAATCGGACATGGTGATCACGTCGTCGCCTCGTTGTACAAAACTATTCTTTATGCCAATAGTTCAGCAAGAATTCTATGATTGGAAATTTCCATTATGACTGATAACAATACTGCATTGATTTGGAGGGCATTTTTTCTTTCGTTTCATTTATGAATGGTACCATTATAACCGGCATTTGAAATAAGAGCAATTAATGAAACTTTCTGTCAGTGTCATGGGGGTTCCCTTATTGCCTCAACTAACTGCATCGAGGGATTTCAGAAGAGGACACCATAAATAACATCGTTTGACAGGCTTTGATATGGTCAAAGCCCGTCAAAGGGTATGTCCGCCGTGAAAAGCTTTGTCTGCTCGTACCCCTTCTATTTACAAACGTGATAAACAAGGGGGTCCATATTTGGGCAGGTACGCACACGCGTGCACTCCCAAGAACCGCGCTCAGCTGGCAGCGAAAGAAAGCGAGCGAAAAACATGAATGAAAGCGAATGAATAAGAGATGACTGTGTGTGTGTGTTTTCTTTTTTTTATGAATGAAACCAGCGGTAGGAGAGTTTTGGCAGTCGTCTGCCTGTCCGTTGTCGGAGATGAATTACTACCCTGTGTCGATGGACAACAAAGGGTCTCTTTCTACGAGGCAACGAGCGAGCAAAATCGCGTCCCAACACGAGCTCTGTACCTCCGTGGTTAGTAAGTATGTCGTCGAAAACACTGCACCACAGCAGGCATCGCTGTCCCATGCACACGGCACCTAACAGTACCGATTAGGACCAAGGAGGTTGATGCTGGACTTGAGTTCGTCTGCGTCATGTTTACTCTACTACGCTGTTGCCGAGCAGTTTGACATGGTTTCAAGTACATATAAACTTTGATTACTTAATCATCCATGAAATGGGATTTGGCCGATCTCGCCTTGGCTAGTGATAAAGTCTAAACTGTGATAATGGTTATAGATTGATCTTGTTAACCTTTGCAAAGAGGTATAGCCACAAACAACTTTGGAAATTCTCCCGTGTCAACTAATTTTGTGATATCTTGCGCCGATTTTCTGCACTGTGCTATTTTCCTTATAGAGCAGTTTATTGACTTTAGCACGAGTGTGTGCGTGTGACAGGGAAAGATAGGTAAAAATTCTGGAATGTGCATATTGGTGTAAAGTTCGCGTGCGTGTGATATAATACAAATAGTTGCCTTTTCATATTTATTGATAAGGAGAAGGACGTGTATAATTCTCTAATCAGATAAATACTTGATAAACCGTGAGAACGAAGGAATGGTCACAGAGATTACAACATCGCGGGATGTCAGATATTTCCTTATATCAAATTCATACATTGATATTCAGGTACCACGCTGAAAGGCCCCGACAAGTCTGTTAGGGAGGGGACGGACAAGGACTTTTCGATCCAGGGTAAATTTTAGCGTGAGCTGTGGAATGCCAAATTAAAGATAGTTGCGGCATGAAGAAAGGGTTAAGGCATTTTTCCTGAAAAATGAAAATTATTTATGCAGGATTAATGCAGTCATAGCATAAGGAGAGGGAGACATCTTAGCAACAACATTAAAGGAGACCTCCGGGTGATTCTCAGATTTTTACATTTGTACAAGTATAAATTAGTTATACTGAGGGCAGAGTTTCAGAATTTGTGATAACTGGGATAAAGAATAAGAATATTTTCAAAAAATAGAGCAAATTGCAATGAACAAGGATGATGACTTGGCAGAGTCACCATAAGAATGCATGAGTTGGGGCTCAAGGAAGCAGAACAAAAGAAGAAGGCATGCATAGATTATAGACAGGTGAACTCGCAAGCAAGCGATATTGTTATGGAATTACACAGCTATCATTTCTGAAATATGTGAACCTTCTATGTCATCATCCTTGTTCAGTCTAACTTGTTTAAGGTTTTTCAAAGTATTGTTTCTCTGCTCAAGAACTACAATAAATTCCACAAATCTATACAGGGAGTTGTTGATTTATGTACTACATGATGTGAAATTATGAAAATCGTCTGGGATGTCCCTTTAATTATGACAAAATATGAGATGACTTTCGTCCGTTGACTGTCAGTATGTCAAGATCATACGTACATTAAGAATTGCTCTGTCACTGTGTTTTGTCTTTATCTTTGTTTTTGTTTATGTTTTTTTTTTGTGAATGAAGCAGTCTCTTGAGCTTTGAGATGTGAAAAAAAAATTAAAGCTGCAGAAGCAAAACCTTTAACCACTTATAGTTCTCGGTAGTAAAAGCAGACTCTTTTTTTTTTCTTACCGTATTCAACTTGCCTCCAATGTGATGTGTGATTTGATTGTAGACTTGAATTTACATCCCTTTATGGATTACAAACACACAAGATGCGCAGCCATAGTAATTCGATTGATTTGTAACAGTGCTATATACATGTATATCAATCATGCATTTACAATACTTATTTATCATTAATCCACTCTCGATGTTTGTAGTAGTATACAATGTTATTTAGAACTGTTTTGTATTTTGTATTTTCATGTAGAATGTTATTTATGTTGTTACTGCAGGGCGCCTTTGGAAAGCAGTTTTACAAAACTGAACAGGCCAACCCTGTAGTATAAGATAAACAAAACAAGAAAAATAATAATAATAATGATAATAATAATAATGATAATAATAATAACAATCACCACCATCATCATCATCAGCATTACCCTGATAAGGATGTAGGTAGATGTGGCAGCCAAAGGCCTTGAAAAAAGGCTAATGCTCATCGCTACACCCATAGGAGTAAATACTCAATCCTGAGTGATACACACCATCAAAACCAAAACCAAAACAAAACAACAACCCTCGCCACCTCTCTCCATCTCTCTCTCCCTCTTTCTCTCTCCATTTCTCTCCCCCCCCCCCCGTCCCTTCCAAATACATATACTCAATTCCATCCTGCATGGTCAAGCCTCTCCCACTTATTCCAGCCTGTTTTTGAAGGCCGGAAGGAGGTCCAACTGATACCCTTAGCATAGTGACAAGATGGGGGGTATGGGGACTGGCGGAGGACCGCGGAGACAAAGGACCGGTGGAGAGGAGCACTCTTTCCAACCAGCAAATATATGTCATAATCCTTGGTAGGCGGCCGTGAAATTCGGACGAACATAATGGTACAATTTTCGGGTGCACGTCATGAGACCGACACCCACGAGTCATACAGCCCACGAGTCATATAGCTCACAAGTCGTACAGCCCATGAGTTATACATATAGCTCACGAGTCATACAGCCCATTATTTCGACACTAAGCCAAAAAGGCCCACGAGACCGACACATTACGTGCCGTGTTGTAGCTGTCGAACTCCTGGGCTGTATGACCAGGGAGGTGGAATCCACCTCCCTAGTATGACTCGTGAGCTGTATGACTCATGGACCTGTTTTCAATGTCGAACTATTGGGCTGTATGACTCGTGGGTGTCGGTCTAGTGGGATGACCCCGAATTTTCATCCTAAGTCGGGGATTAAAAAAACAACAAACAAACAAACAAACAAACAAACAAACAAAAACGTTACGGACGTTTTACCTTTCACATGTTTTCACCGGCTGGTTTTCTCATTTGGTCGTGACCAAACACATTTTATGTTATCTAGAGAATATAACATCAGAAATAAACTAAAGATAATGCACTTCTTTGAATTAGCATCCACAGCCCTTCCCCGTAAATGGTAACTTTGGTATACTGCAACCATGGAGCTCTTTGCTGCAACCCAACAAATATTTGATGCATAACATATACCAGGCAAAAAAATAGTAAAGATTTGTATGTAGGTCAAGGGAAGACCTTATCTAATTTACATGTGTAGTTGCTATCAATATCACTGTGTTGTCAAAAAGTCTGAAACTTTAAAATCCCATATCTATCTCATTTTTCGAAGACTGATTTTGAAATAACTTCAAACATTCTGTTCGTGGGTTATTAGAGTCATAGTTGTAAGTAGGTCATAAGTATAAAAACGGAGCACAGCATAATATATAGCCTGAAGCATTGATAAAGAATTATAATTTCTCGGGCGGCATACTGCCGTAGGCTGCCTGTGATGTAACAAAATAGTTGTGCAACATTATCGTGCAGTTCCGAGCATAGCACATTGCCCTTATGTCGTTTTGATCCATTTCATTTTACATCCCACTTTTATCATTGTTACGTGACTAGCTTTCATTCTACATTAGTCGCGTGGCAATCCCTCTCCTCTCACAAAAGAACGTTTTTATTTTCGGCGAATATATATTCTATTTCAAAGCTGAAAGAAATGTGATATTCAGAACTAGGTTTAAAGAATGTCAGTTTAGGTAATAACAATGCTTTATTTTGACGCATGTATGTTATTACAATGTATGCCGAGGTCGATTTTTTCCATTTTTTAAAATCCATATCTATCTATGAGGGCTCAATGTATTCATTCATTTCCACAGGATCTAAGGCCTTCTCAGTTAAAAAAATGACTCTTAAAGGGGTCAATTATATAAAGTATAGTGCAAGCAAGATATCATTCAGAGGGGTGAAGGTTCAGGTGTGAGTTTGTCTCCCTCCACAAAGTAGAGTAAAGTATAGTAGAGTAAAGTAAAGTAAATTGTAGTACTTAATAACAAATTGAAATAATTTCAGACAGCAACTAACCGAAACAAAACATAATGCAACATACAAAACATGATGACGATTGACTGCAGAAAGATATAATGTATCCTGAAATGAGTCTTGAAATGATCAACCAGTGTATGTTATTCAGGTGATCGATTATAATGGTCTAATGGGTTGAATAACAACTGAAAGTTACGTCTACGAGTTTGACGAATAGGAGAACATGATTCGTGTCTTGATGTTTGCGAATTTCTTACTAGATTAGGCGTCCCCAAAACAATAATTGATGCGCCGTACAAGATGATTAGTGGCATTCAATGACCATAATTCATCAAAACTACGTCTGATTTCTCCTATTACACTTTACTTTCCAAGTGACCTCTTTGTGGGAACCCAGATTAATATAAGATGGGGTTCAGACCCAGATTAGAAATACATGCTTTTTGGTCATTCATTTCGGTCACGTTCACATTACTTCGTTTTCCTGTGTGCTCAGGGCCCCGTTTTATCAAAAGAAAAAAAAAAATCGATTTTAAATTTTCTTACCACACAGGCTGCCATAGATTTACAGTTGAAATCAACTATATAATCAGTTTTAACTCTTCATAAAGCAGGGTCCAGGGCAGTTAAAGGGACAATGCAGTGCAAATTCATATTTACTTCCTTTTTTTTTTAATTCATAACACCCTCAACATCACTCACGTGAAGAAGTTAACATCTAAATACGCGCCATACATTTCATCATAATTTCTCCACTATTTTTCTTCAAATTATTTGGACACGTCCACAGAAATCCTTCCGAACCAAGATGCTATTGACGACATCCTCTGACATCATTGTTAAAGTAATTATGATTTTTTTTTTATTAAAGAGACTATAATGCACCTTTTCGTAGACTGAGCATAACATGCACCTTTCCTTTTACTGGTAATGATTAACAAATCACCTGGGGCCATCTTCCTCGTCAAGCTTAGCTTATGATGATGGTCCCCTGCATTTAATTTTTATCATTTCCTATTGCTTCCTTTCATATATAATATTCATTCTTGAAAAAAAAAATGTATGTATGATTCAGACGTTACGAATATTAGCTCTGTAAATGACTATGTAAGTATTTTGTTGATTTGTTGATTTGTATTGATTTTGAAATGCAGAAATAAAAACTGAACTGAACTGAACTGAAAATACATTGCAGGGAAACACGCAAGTCATGCTCAGTCTAGGGACGGTGTGTTCCACTGTCTTTTGTTAATCATGTTACTACTCTAGCAATCAGGGTATTATAAATCAGTACAATTCAACATATATTTGTGTTGCGTAGTCCCAATGTCCCGAACTCATGAAAGCTGTACAATTTTAAACCATGGACATTTTGGAACCGTAGTCTACTCAGCCCTGGTACAAAATAATAGACCATATATGGTTAAAATCTTGGAGCAATTCACGAATCAAGGTCTAGAAAAACCATGGTCTAAAGTTGTACCATGGTTTAAACCACGATTTAAAATTCTGCTTTCGTGAGTTCGGTCCTTAAAGTCCATTCCTGTACTGCTTCGTGGCAATTAAGAACGCACATTCCTGGCTGTATGCATGCAGTCTGGAGTCCTTACGCACAGCATCTTTCGAGTCCCTTGGATATCGGCGGACGCGCGCGTCGTTTTACACCCATATATGGTATAGACTTGATGTGTTGCATGATGTTGTGCGATACAACATTTTTAATGTCAGTCTTTATTCAAGAACATGCCGGCAGAGTTTAATATGCTCCTGAAGTCATTAATGAGCCGAAAGTGTAACCTATCATAATCCATTCAAGAGAGTCAACCTACGCGTATCATCACTTCACTCACTGTCAATTTGACACATGGGTGTTATCTCTCATGATGGTACATGATATCTTTCGGATGGCTACACCTCGATATATTAAAGGGCCTAGTGAACTTTTTATATGAGACTTTCTATTAGATAATACCATAAGATAATGACAATCGGGCATTTTGGCTCTTTCGCAATTACTGTGACGTGTATCTTTTGCATCATCGGACTTTCATTCATTTGTCACATGCATGAAACTCGTGGAGGGATAAACCTATAAGATGATATTTGTTAAATGATAACAATATGACAAGATTATTCTACTCTGCCACAGTAAAGATGCTAAATTCATTTTTCTTGAAAATGGCGTGTGCAGTCGCCCACGGAGTGCAGTTCGGCGGTGCAGGGCCCGCAGAGAGTGACGCATCACACACTCTCGGCACACCCACGAACTGTGACAGTGAAAAAAAGTAGATCAGCGCCCTCTTGTGGTCAAAGAAAACGTGTCGTCGAATAGTTCGGCATTTATGTAGAGTTCGGCACTCCGTTGACGCGATACACTAATGTGTGTTTGGATGACTCGTGTGAATATCCCGCACGCTGTTTGTTGTGGTGACGCCGGTGAATGGGGTTGATAAATTGAGTGCGATCGAGGCACTGACTACTTACTATACTCCGTGGGTGTGTAATTGGTGCATAAGGGCTCTTTAAGACGACTTGCTTGTGATTCATGAAGAAAGAAACTCTATCAATGGAAATAATTTCCATATCTGTTTGTAATTGGTGTGTGGCTATAAATAAGATATAATTATTTTTGTTGAGCCAGGGTTCGTTTCGATGTCTGCACAGTCTCTATCTGCCCATGAATAGCTGGTGTATAACTTCCTCATATATAGCATTGCATTCAAAGAATCATTTGTCAAAGAAATATCTTAAATGAATTCACATCTTGGTTTTGTACAATAAATATCAAACTATAAGTTGTTCATGGGAAATCTTCACCGAGATGAATGTGAATATTGATATTACATTCTTCGGATTCTAATACTTTTTTTTTTCACGTGAACTTGAACACGGTGTACGTACTGTGTTGAAAGACGGCTCTATCGCTACAACTTACCTTTTCAATGAGAACACCTCCTCTTCAAAGCGACATCTCGTGTCCCTCTTGAAAATGCAAGGTAACCCCAGAGAAAGAGATTTATAAACAATAATGTAAACATACGAAGAGCCACCACACACATTAACCACTAATAACTCCCACCTCTCTACTAATAACTGTCCCCGCTTCAGAGTATGATGAAACACGTTTAATGATAGCGTTCAATGATAGAAAAGGAGAGAAAAGCGAAGTATTTAAACATGAATTAAACAAATACGACATCCCAGATTCCATTTCTGTCTGTTTGTCTGTCTGTCTATCAGTCTGTCCGTCAATCTGCCTAGATGTATGTCTGTCTATGTTTCTTTCTCATATTACGCGCACAGAACATTACACCAACACGCTTGTTTTATGCTAGTTCAGGATAAGGTTTCTTCGACCTGGCGTTGAAAATCGCGCTCTAAACACAGTGAGTTGGGTGGATTTTGATCCGCTCGTTAGACCGTCCAGGCTACTTACTTACTTCAAGAAGATCTCTGTACTTGTCCCTTTCACTAAATCTAGCAAAATCGCTCTCAAATCCGTGCCTTTGAAGAATCGCATATCCTAATCCCCACCCCTAATCATGTGATCTCTCTCTCTCTCTCTCTCTTTCTAGTCGGGCTGATTTCTGACCAGGAAGATTTGGAAATGTTTCCGTGGCGGGGCTGGTTCGCCTCGCCGTTGTTCTGGCCTCATCGATTTCGGCTTAACTATTATTTTTCGTTTTCCCTGGGAGAATGTGATGAATCCGATTAACTCGTTAAATCTGCCTGGCCTTGTGGAACGAACAGAGAAAAGGGAAAGGTGTGTGTGTGTGTGTGGGGGGGGGGGGGTGATTGAGCGAGAGAGGGTGAAAACGGGAGAGGAAGAGGGAAGTAAACCTTATTCTCATCACTTGAGCAGAATTAAAAGCTATTGTATAAAGGTGGACGCAAAATGTTATCATAATACAAGATGCAAATGATGAATGTAAAGTGAGAAGAAACGGAGAGAGAGAGAGAGAGAGAGAGAGAGAGAGGAGGGAGGAAAGAATGATAAGAAATATAGGATAACAATGATAACAACGTAAGATAAAGAGAGGAAAAAGAAGGTATCAAGATATGAGTTTAAATTGACAAGAGAATTCTTTCAGATTTATTTTCCCCTGATGCACAAAATAGCGACGACAATGACTGCAATGCTTCACAGAAAGCAGAAATTAATCTGATCAAATTGTTTCTTTTATTCAGGTTTCTTGGTACAGTCTTTCATGGAAAATTTTCTGAATCCAAACTAAATACTGAAGAAGTATCAACCCCCAAAACTGCGTTAAGTGTCTTTAATTACGCTCCCTCTCTTACTTGTTCAAACTCAATATCACAAGCAAAATACTGGAATATTATGGAATACAATACCACTGTAGAATAAGTAAACCTTTGTTTGCTAATCTCTCTTCATCTTAGGACATCTACGTTTGACTCATTGTTGAGGGTCAGGGGATTTGTTTTCTCCTAATGTTTTTGATTTATCCCTGCTCGAAATAAATGAACTTCAACCTTGTCTGCCACGATAGACCTACTACCCTTTCATGAACATTATACAGTGTCATATATCATTGTTTCCGAATCTGACGTTATTTTAGGGTATCACCAGCTGAAAGGGAGGTCGTCGATGTACTCACTTAACTGTGATTCGTCGGCAGGGATTTTGAGATTACCTGCTTGGGTAATGGTGGCGAAAGAAGCTGCAATTAACGGTCGAGGTTTCCATTATGTAGGTGAGATTAAATAATATACATGTGAAAGGGTGACCTAAAGGAGCGGCCCAGGAAATCACCCACTGATTGCCAATGTTGGTCACGCTAACGCTGATCCTCATCAACTCCAAACTTTCCTTGGATGGGATTAACGTTGAAAACTATTGATGAGATTCGCTAAGACGCTTTACACGTTCTATTAATTGTACCGATGCCATTTATAGGTTTCTATTAATATGAAAACGTTTTGTCAAACCCTGTTGCCGCTCTCAAACGGCCGATATCCAATTAAGTCTGAGGGACATTTTTTTTTTTTAACTCTAATACTTCCAGCACTAAAATATTTGATCCGTGTAATAATGGGCACTTGAATTAATATGATGAGGAAGGCCACTGTACAAAGGTTGCAAGGGAAGGTTAGCTCCTTTCCGGCAAAATATTGACATTTACTAACTTTGCGGCACGTCCGATGTCACGCAACAGCGATCGTATGCTCTGCATCAGAAGAGGCGCAATGCCCTCGGCTTCACGTTACCATGGCTACGTGATTTCAGCAATCTGCACGCCCTCGCCAACTCCAGACCTGCTCGAGAGCTATAGCCGCCATGAAGTTACCTACCCTTAGCTGTCTAAACTCTTCAATGTTTCAGCAAATACATAATATTCGTCATATATTCGGCTACAATAAAACTTTTGATAAGATGTGATTACATTGTCTCAAGTTAATCGACTTTTGACTATATTAATTAGGCGAGGACACAAGCAGATGACGGCATACTCGTTAAAATGAATCACAAATCGCAAAATGCAGCATGCACCTGGAACCACCACAATTTTCATATCATGTAATACGATTTTCTGTTTGTATTTTATGTCAACTTGCATTGTATATTGAATTGCCGAATAAATAATAATAATAATAATAATAATAATAATAATAATAATAATAATAATAATAACAAAAGAATGAGCTCTTTCTATGCCAATGAGTCAAATGTGCATAAATTTCGCACACAAACCTAATGGACAGGAATTTAGCGTGGCATGCAGAGGGGTAAAGGCAGTGCCACTCTGTATACATCTCGACTTGGATGAAGAAATGAAATCAAACAAGCAGAGTGGTTGAACTTTTATTGGATTCTGTCATGCAATCAGAAATTATTATCATGTAATGTTAAAAAGAAAACAAAAAAATGACAGTGATATTGCTCCCATATTACAGAGGTGACGATGTTGATTTTTTTTTGGTATGTGTGTATTTGTGACATCCCGTGTGTTGTTATGTTTAACCTCTGTCGTTCTTCTGCATTTTAATGAGAATCTGGAAATAAATCAAGTGAAATAAAATGACGTCACCTAACAACTTCTACTGACTTGCTTGCGCACACACATACACACATGCACTGAAAATTACGTTTTGATGGGGTACATTAACCCCATCCCTCAAAAGTTGTAATAAAATCATTTTTCATCAGGATCTCATGACAAAACCGTGAGCTTCAGTAAACGTTAGTGTATACAGATCATGTTTTACAGGACTTCTGAATTAATCACGATTGTGTTTATTTCAGCAAACAAGGTTCTTGTATCGAATATATACTTTCATTGCATAATCTTTTTGTTTACGATCTTACCATATTATTATCAATACATTGTTATTGAGAACATTTTTGCAACAAATTTTGCAATAAATTAAGAAAAGTATCTACAAACAAACAAACAAACAAACAAATAAGTAAAACAAACAAACATTGTAAGAGTCGTTAGACGATATAGCGTTGCGACCGATCTCATATCTTACATCAATCCCATTTTTTTAAAAAAAAAGCTAATATGGTTGATTCTCACCAAACTGCTACCATTCTGTTATCCTATTCACTGCATCTTTTACTCTCAACTTTAACCAACCTTGTAGATTTTCATTTTCATCACTGATTGATGACCCTGCCAATGTATTGTTTCTTTGTATTCGTTTGACTCCTTGATGTTTAATGAGCTGAGGAAAATGCATCGGTTGACTGAAGGTGGGTCACAAATTTTGATGATCAAATTACACTGAGATTTTTCTATGTTGATTAAAATAATCACTGCACTCTCTCAGCGCCGTAGACAAGTTAGGCCTATATAATATACAAGATGCTGTGGCATTTTAAGACGTTGATCATCAGAGGATAAAGCAAATGACAGCAGTGACCGTAACTCCTTCACGGGTCATCTAATTTCTACACGCGGCTTCACTCATAAGTACTATCCTCATGCCCCGATTGTTCGTCCTGAAGCTTTGTTTGGTAGTTATCATGGCGTTCTGTGAAAGAAAAGCGCTTTGCGGATTTAAGAGAATGTTAGAGCCTCAAGAAGCCCAGGGGTTTAGGTTGTGAATGCCCCCCATTTCCTGGTTCTTGTAGCACAATTGAGTACTTTAGCGAGGTTCAACCACGGTTCACAGATAGTGGAACCTTTTGGCTTGTCTCCATCAGGGAGGTTGGAGGAGAACCTCCCTGTCAGTCAGGTATTGGTTTTGCAGACGCTGTTGAGACATGATTTCTCAAAGAGTAGCATCATTATGATATTTATTGACACACATTATGATTCATGCTATTACGCCGACACTTTGTTAAATTTTGTTATTCTGTATATTGAAATTGGAATGCAGAAATACAGCTGACTTGAAAATAACATGAAAAAAAAAACCTAAAGCGTTAATCTTTAACATAAAATGGCTTTGACATGATGAAAACTTCATGAATCATACTTCTATCTCACTCAAGATTGTGTAATATAAAAGTCATCGAGTCCAGACAGTAAAAGAATAAACTCAGATCAAGAATTATATGACTGATGTGTCCACTCGTCTGTTACATAAGACCTTCTCATCGGTACATTATTAAAGGTTAAAGGATGCAGTAATCCTTTAAGGCAAGCATCACTCATCATAATAAGGGAGGAAAGCAATATTCGCAAATCACTTCCGAGATTTTCGCGCGCTATAAATCTCATCCTCTTTGACTGAGAGAAAAAAAAAAAAGGCGGGGGGGGGGGGGGTGGTGTGATGAGGCGCGAAACACACACATTTCCTGATTTCTCAAAAACATAACACGGATTCCGGCTCGAGCGGACACGGGAGGTTGCTTGTCCGTGTTTTCCTCGCTGATCTCTGGGCATGCTGCCGCAGAACGCGACTGGAGGACAGTCCTTGTATTCTGGGATCACATTAATCGTGTATAAACATCTGACGAGTTCACAGCAGGTGAAGTTCAATATTTCTTGTTGGTCTCAATGGCCGACCGTGGCTTTGATCAGCAGCAATTTGTAGATTGAAACTAGTACTTCCCTCAATCGATTATAACAACAACGTGCTGTCTTAACTTTTGAGATGCGTTGAAGAAGAAATTTGTTCTTTGCATTGTACAACTGGGAGGGGGTTCTTGACAAGGATCGAGAAATGGAAACAAATAGAGGACACTATTGTCTTGTACTGTTAGACGCGAACTACTCGGCGAACATCCACAAACAGCAAGTATTTACAAGTCTTTAGGGGATATTCTATGTGCTGGTACAAGTTTTCAACATAAGAATATACATACGTATAAATGTATGTATGCATGTGCATTATTACTATAATTTTCACTACTCACGAGGGGACTGCATTCTACAAGCTTGGCTTTTTAGCAGTCCCCTCCATTTCCGACCTTTTCTTTGTTATGATTCAGTCACATTTTGTCCATGTATCTCTTCAACTAAAGTATGTTTATTGTTTCATGTAAACAAAATAATGACGTGTATTCAAATTTCATTTGGATATGCACAAGTTACATTGTAGTTGTACTTAATTTGTTTATATGCAATTGTCATATTATATGCTTTGGCCGGGAATGAAATAGAATGAAATGAAAATGAATGAAATGTGCGGACGCTCGACGTGTAATGCATAAAGCCAAATTAGTGAAAAGGAATTATGTGTAACGTGAGCACATTCGTTCGTGAGGGTCTCCCCTGACCCCCCCCCCCCCCCCTCTTTTCTCTCTCGGTGTGTACGTGTGTGTGTGTTTGTGATAGAGATACAGATAGAGAGAGAAAAAAAGGAGGAAGGGAGGGAAACGCGTGTTTGTAGCATCCCGCCATGAAAGTGATTTTATTCGGCAGAGAAGTAGTGTTCCTTCACTCACGAGTTTCCTCATGTAGACGCCTCTATTCAACAATCCTTTGTTTGACCCTTGCCATCCCCTACCTAGCATCTCGAATTTCCCGCGCGTTCACCACCAAAAGTCGATACGGACCATGTGCATTTGTTTACCACACAAAGAACAAACAAAAAAGAACGAACAAAACAAGAAAGGAGGTTCAGGGGTGGGGGAGAGACACCCAATTATTACGTAACACACACTCCTTCTTCCTGGTAATCGTTATTCTTCTGTCGTGGATCCGGCAAAGCTTTCGGCTTCACCTTTATTGTCACCTTAAAACCAGCGTGTATAAATAGCCATATACTTTCTATTAAGCCTTACTAAATCCCTGCATAATGGTGGCATATATCGACGGGCTTTAACTGAGTAATTTTATGAATGGAACTTTGGCGCGGTTTGGGGGCCTATCCCGGGCACATGTTGACCTCATGTTCCTGGCAACGGTTCCACGTTCACCTCAAACTTAACTTGTTTGGAACGTCACGGCCGAGGAGGTTGATGAGCGAGGTCGAAGGAAGCCGAGAAACCGCCATTGCTAGTTTGGCGGAGTGCTGCTGCTGTTGTTGTTGTTTTAAAGGTGGCAGTACTCGGGAAGCCAATTTCTCGTTTTCTCGATCTCTTCGGGTCCGAGAAGGTGAAAGGCGAGTTTATTATGAGATCTCGTCTTTCTGTGTTTTGATGTAAGGAGAAGGCGAGTTGTGAGATGTTGTCTTCTCGATTTTCAGATCCGAAGACGTCGAGAAGACGAGAAATTATCTCGTCTTCTCGGTGGCAATCATCATAAGCTTCCATACAGCAGGGAGGGAGAGAACTGAAATGTAGCTCCATGGTTTAAGTTTATCAAGACATATCCTCTCCAACTTTTGATACAAATAGTATATACAGGTATAATGCGCAGATGGGAAACTTGTTGAGGAAGTTGGGATGGCTTCAACAGCACAATAAAGCACCTTGCTCACACTAAAAAACGTCTACGGCTCGTAAGACTTCAAGAATTGCTAACAGTGAAATGATGCTCCGTGTTCGAATCAATTATTGATGAACATAGGGCAAAGGCTAAGGCATAGGTTGGCAGATGGTAATGAACAGCATTAATGAAAATTTCTGGATTTTTAAGATTCATATGTATCTTCTATGTACAAGAGTGATGACTGAGGAAACCACAGGCAAAATTAGATGACGGGATATCAAAACCTTACGGGCTCCCCTTGTCTGTAGGCGAATTAATCATGGATAATGATATGCACAACATATTTTTTTTATTTTTTTATCGACGACTTAAAGGCATAATTTACCATTTGAAAATGAAACAAAAACCCAGCATTAGTGCTTCAAAAATAGTTCTAAAGTGTGAGTTAGGGATGGAAACAACCAATGTAAAAACTTGAACCAGTATAAGCGATGTTAAGCATTGTTAAATGTACAAAATGTGAACAATAGTTCAAATGTCTGACAGTTATGGTTTAATGAGAAAAATAGTGATATCTGCTTATATTTTAGGATTTACAATGTATTGCCAAACTCGTATACGGTAGGATGTTTTGTGATACAACTGCTCCTAAAGATAAACAGAACCTTTAATAACTTTAGCCATCTACAGCTGTTGATAAAGGAACACTGTTGGGAAGATTTGTGTATATCTCAATTGGAGACTGACATCATTACCTTCTACAGTCTTAGTTGCACTGTACAATTACGACCAATATCGATTTGATCCAAATCAATATCATTATCAATCATCTCATGGAAACATCCATACCATGGCCTTCATATCTTATGGGAATTTCTACTAGGGCTTCGAACTACGAATTGATTGAGTTCACTGTACGCTTGAGAGAACACTTAGTAGTTAATATGAAAGTCCACATCATGTTCAAGTAGGCTGTAATAAACTGAGTAGACTATGCGTGTTGTTTCTCTCACCCTTTGATGATAACATGTTAAACGCGTGGAACTTTAGAACGTCGTACATTTCTTATTCTATACGTCCGACCTCGATGAAACTGCTATCATAATTTTTGTTTGACTTTGCTTCATTTAGTCAAGTCAACTCGAACAGAGTACTTAGAACATCACTACAAGAGAATCATTAATTTTACAGGAGTGTCTCAAAAAAAGAGGTTCACAAGGGTGACTCATCCAAGCATTCTCTTACGATACATATTACAAATGTATTATGAATACGATGAAAATGACTTGGATCGAGTAACGCGTTGTTTAGTAAATTTCTATCATTATCTTGAGAAATTAATCATCACAACTAACGGGGAACAATTCAAAGAAACACTACGTGCAACACAATACAGCACTTTTAAAGTAGTGTCTGTGGATTGTAAATGTTTACAAGACTATGGATAGTGAACACTGTTCATCGAAAGACAACAGGATGGGAATACGAAATGATATGACCATCATGATGGCGGACCTCTCGCGCTGCAAGGACATAAATTGTGAGAAGCCTTGTATTCCAGGAAAAGCAGTTGACAATACTTCACAATGGTCTTCTCGGTTGTTGACCTCACTCATGGGAAGAACAAATCCTAAAGGAAACATTCACTGGCTGACTTTAGACTTTTGCATCTGAAAATTTATTTATTGCTTATACTGGGTACAAAGTTTAATAATAGATAGAGATTGGGATGAGGAAAAATAATGTTTTCAAAATCTATAGTAAATCGCAATGAACGAGGATGATGACATAGCAGCTTGATATAGGAATGCATGATTGGGTGTTCAAAGAAGCAAAACAAAAGAAGAAAGCATGCATAAATTCTTAACAGGTGAACTTTTTAAGCAAGTGGTACAGTAGTGGAATGACATTGCTACGTTACTAAAATATGTGAGCATCCTATGACATCATTCTTATTCGGTGTATTATTATCATTATCATTATCATTTTTTTAGAGTGTTAGTTCACCTACTCAAGAACCACAATAAATCCCACAAAATAATGTGTACATGGCACTATCGATTTATGTACTACATGATGTGAATGTACATAGATAAATCGTCTAGAATGTCACTATAAACAACAACAACAACAACAACAACAACAACAACAACAACAACAACAACAACAACAACAACAACAACAACAACAACAACAACAACAACAGCAACAACAACAGCAACAACAACAACAACAACAACAACAACAACAACAACAACAACAACAACAACAACAACAACAAACATTGAGGCGCTTTTAGTGATAACCCGCTAAGGGGCCAACACATTGCACAGCTAGACAATGTATGTGCGATATCTAACTCTCATTCGAGCACCGAGCATGAATCTGACTGCAAATTACCAGATATCTTTTTTTTTCCCAATAGAATTAATTCCGTGCAGAAGAGACAATACGGCGAATAAAACACAGTAATATAATGATATAAGACAGTGGTCTCATCTTGCTTTCTGTTCTGCCTGGCAAGACTGGACTTGAGAGGGGCTGGAATATAGACTATACAGGTCCTGCTAAAGTACCTGCACAAAGGGAAAAAACAAAACTGCATCCTGTTGGATTCTGTATGATGTGCAGGATATCGGAATAGAAAGAGATGGTAAGCATTTCGCAGAATACCTCTCCATTTGAGATGGACAATATAGCGTTTAAAATGTCCTTCTCAGGTCTAATCAGAAAACTCAAAATCATGCCATCGTATCATCATAATATATCAGCTTGAAATCGAGGATCGGGCTGTGTTCAGCAGGGAAACAAAATGAGGGTATAACAATTATATTCAGTCCAACTTTTGGGGACCAAAACAATAACTCATAAACGAGGCAGAGGTAAGAATGACAGTGCAATGACACAAAAAAAGGGGGGGGGGGGAGGAAATACCGACTACAAGAAGATGAAAGGAAAAAGTCGCGTTAAGAAGACAAAGGAGAGAAAGAGGAATAAGAAACACGAAGAATAATGAAAAGGATAGAGGGGACTGCATTCTACATAGCCAGGATTTTTAGCAGTTCCTTCCATTTCAGACATCTTTTCCTTGATACCATTCAGTTACAGTTTGCCCATGCATTTCCCCAAACTATGTTTTGTCTTATATTGTAGAAAATGAGCTGCATTAATTTCGCTTGAATATGCAAAAGTCATATTGTACTCTATTTTTTTTGTAAATGCAGATGTTATAATATTGTCCTTATACTTTTGTCGGAAATGAAATAAGATAAAATTTGAATAGAATGAAATTGAAAATGCAAACGAACAATCTAAAAGGAAAGAAAAGACGTCAGAGAAGGAGGAAAGAGCCTAAAGCAAAACCTTGAACGCAGGAAATGAGGAGAAAAATAAAGAGGAACGTTAACAAAACAACATCCCCAAATAGCAAAAAAAAAAAAAAAAAAAAAACAACCCCAAAACCAACAACAAAGAAACAAAAAAACACACACAAAAGTTATGAAAAGAAAAAGGATATTAAGGAAAAGCAGAAAAAAGACAACTGAAAAAAGGAGTAGGCGTACATGGCAACATGGAGGGTCACGTGCAGAAGGAAACCAGTGAAAGACAGAAACTAGAGATCTGGAGTCGGCTCGGTAAGACATGTCTGAAAAGGGGATCATGGTGATCCATTAAAAGACATCTTCCGTCTCACCAGGATATATAGGTCACTATTTATCCATCTCCCCTGATTGGGCTGGTCATTGGTGTCCGGTCACTGGACATCACCTGTCACTTGATCGGAGAGGCGAGTATCGCTGTCATTGGTCATGGTGGAACAACAAAACGCATGGCGTGTAACACCCGCATGGCAGTCTTTGTTTTCTCAAATTGTTGTTGTTGTTGTTGTTTTTTCTTTGTAGTGTTTCTGTTTATTGACATTGGTTGTTGTTATGATTATACCTTTGTGTTTGTTTTCACTTCTGTCGTATTCATTTTCTATACACAACATGCTCACGCTTTAGAGGTGTGCATGCGTTGTGCATGTGTTTAGAAACGGTTTACTTTGCCAGGTGGGTGTTTGCTTTTACAGATGTTTGCCAATATATTTGTGTTTTGAATTCTCTTGTTTTTGCTGTTGTTGTCACAAATGACTTTGAATTAGTAATGAGGATTGAAACCGTCTCCGGGAACCTACCCGCAAAGAAGTATTATATTTTCCAGAGCTCGACATTCACTTTGTTTTTCTCGTCATAAGTCGGTGGCCCGTTCGCGCCACTAACGGGCAACTAAAATCTTTGAATTTGACATAGGGATTTTTGGTGGCCCGAAATAAAATGAAATAATGTTGACTCTTAGTTGCCCGATTGGGCAACCAAAAGATAAACATTCGAGAAGTTTGGTTGCCTGGCATCAATTTTTAGTGGTCCCGCGGGCCACCGGGCTACCGCTCATGTCGAGACCTGTATTGTGTATACATACAACCTGCAGACACGTTTTTAAAATCCATATTTATGCGCAAGGTCAATCAGATACAAGTAGGCCTACAACGTTCCACATCATGTTCGAGTTGGCTTTGATAAGTAGATTTCAATAAACACAAACAGGGTGATTATCAGACGTTATACATCACAATGTATAAGGAGTTTGAGTTTTTTCTTCTTTTTTTAAACACATAATAGTGACATAATGTCTGAGCCTGCTAGTCACAAACACTATTCTTACATTATGCAAATTTGATGAGTTGCTAATGTTGGGGTACTGTGGCATAGTGGATAAGATTTTTTTTTTTTTTTTTTTTACTTTCAATCGGAGGACCCGAGTTCGAATCGCGCCGTCCAGTGCTTACGTCCTTGGGCAAGATGTTTTTACCCACCATGTCCCTCTCGACCCAGGTGCATAATTGGGTGGTTACAGCTCGTTATTCCGAAGGTTCGTTATTCCGAAGGCTCTTTAATCCGAAGATTCGTCATTCCGAAGGTTCGTTATTCCGAAGGCTCTTTAATCCGAAGATTCGTCATTCCGAAGGTTCATTGTTCCGAATTTCATTTTCGGATTAACGAATCTTCGGAATAACGAACCTTCGGAATACCGCCACAAATGTTCGGATTAACGAACCCTTTTTCATTTTCGGATTAACGAACCACTAGGTATAGGGAATTTGTGTGTTTCGGATTAACGACCCTTCGGAATAACGAACCTTCGGAATAGCGAACCTTCGGAATAACGAACAGCACCCAATTGGGTGTACCTGGGCAACGCTAGGGTAATAATAATGGCAGGGCCCTCTGAAAGAGCAGTAGTGACACTGAAGAGATTAGCCTGGGTAAAGAAGACTGTATCATGTCATGGCAAATCTTTCACTGAATTTCATTTCGCAACATAAACAGGGATCGACGATGATATATCCTTTACATACTTTGCACCTTTCGTATACTTTTTTTTTGGGTGCGTTCTAAAAATTCGACAATTATGATTTAAAGTGGGGAAGTGTTGTAAATGCTAAGTCATCTATACCACAATTGTGTTTTTACTAAGCTTTGTTGACAAACCAATGGGAAAGTTGTGAGTTGATAATATCATCACTTCTGCTGCTTTTCTTTTATGTTGTCACAACCAATACACATATTTCGTGAAGACACGTGGAACTGCAAGATTCCAGATCCTTTTATGTAACCCAATTTTATGATAACTCCACCACTTCTGGATAATTCGTAAACCTATATTACCCTACATTACCCTTATATGGATTCGTCTGGTGTTACTCAATATTCTCAAAATCAACTTTAACGAGGTGAAGAATGGCGCTTTTATGGGAGAGACGGAATTGGTTTTTTCCCCTTTAAAGCCACTGTTTACCATTTCGAGCAGTGATTAAAAAAAAAATGGAGTTATTACATTTGATGCAAATATAGCTCTGTTGTATCACAAAACATTCTACCAGATAAAAAAATTCACAATAAAGCCACAAATATAAAGAGATATCACTAATTTTCTCAATAAACCATAACTGCTGTAGATGGTTTATTCCAGAAACGATTATGATAAAACTACACATAGTATCTTTAACAATACTTAACATTGGTTATACTGATTAACATTATTACATTGGTTGTTACCATCCCTAACTCACATTTTATAACTATTCTTGAAGCACTAAATCTGAGTTATTATTATTATTTTGTTTTTAATCTGCAAATAGTGGCTTTAGGCTCTCAATATTATGCCGAATGTTTCCCGGTGAGTCCCCAGGCGGTCCGCAAGCCATACACAAAATGAAATCTCGTATCTACAGCTTCATTTTAGTTGCATGTCAGTAATGAGTGTAGGTGATGTTTAGAATAGATTTGTCTTGAATGAATATCTTCTATTTCAAATGTGACATTGGGTTCAACGTACTGGTAACATGAGATACCATGATAAGCACTGAACAATCGTGGGAACGGAAACAAATGAAAGCAAACATGACTATGAGTACTTGAAGACATCGAACTCAGGAGGGGCGAAAGGGGAGTGATTTATTGCCATTCTAACGGTCATTACACTGACATTATTTATTCTAATGTGTTCTTACTTTCACTAATGATCACATTTCACTGCTTTTATTCTGTGTACGCTGCTTTCATAAGGTTTGTTTAGCAACGATAACTCGTAAACCTATATTACCCTAATATGGATTTTCTACTCCCTCATGTATTCGCTTCGCTCTTCAGTGCATCATACGTGAACATAAGCAGTTGTCGGACAGCTGAAAAGAAGAAATGAATGGATTTAGTTGAAAAGCCATCTCTTGTTAAAGTTGATAAAAAGCCAGAATTCAGAATGGCACAAATCCTGCCCCCTCCCCCACCCTGGAGAAAGAATGTTTCAAAAAGTTACAAAATTCAAATGTGATTTATCATATGTATCCTTAGAGCAGAACCAAGGTAAATATGCTAAAGAGTCCTTGCCTCGTCAAAATTTTACATATTGTGATTATGACTGAATCTCTATTTGACGAAAATTAGATAGACTGTAAAATCTAACTCTCTTATAGTTATCTGATTATTTCATAATTTTATTGAATTAGAAATTACGATATGACAGTCGTTTTCCCATAAGTGACGAACAATGAGCATGATAGTTGCTCTGAAAAAAACAAAATCCTAGTAATTGGTTAATTCTGAATTTCTGTGAAACATATCAGAATAATTGCAACCGATTGACAAATTGTCCTTCATCGGCGTAAATAAGCACAAATTCTTCAGTGTTTTCCAAACAATGAATAATAGGTTCTTATTTATACGTCGATGAAGGGTAATTTGATTGTCAATCAGGTGCAATAAAAACATCTCTGTGCAAGAATTCATTATTTGAGTAAATCAGAATCATGGTACCTTGAAAGGTATCTGGCATTACCCCTCAGATGGAAAATTTGCTGGAATATCACAAACGGTGATTACAAAAGACATAGGTCAATAAACTTCTTTGATAAGTTTTATTTTGAGTGCCTGCATGGTATTGGTAGGTTGTATTCAGTTGTATATATATATATTTTTTTTTCGTGCCACTGCCTTTGATATATCGCATCGTCATTGTACAGAATAAGTTTCTCTGATATCACAATATTTGTATGTGTGTTCCATTTACAGGGTCATGTTGTTATCGCGAAGTAATATCTATATCGCAAGACTCCAGTTTCTGGACTTACAGCTATTTAGAAACGTTTGTGTTTGAAACATCTTTAAATATCTTAAACCGTCCATAATACATGTGCATCATATCCAAATCTTATTTTCTCGATCCGTCATGTGATAAGTGATGGTGGAGTGAAGTGATGTGCACTGATCAGGAAACTTCCGGCTCCAGACTGTTGGAATCATGACGATTTTGTCCATTAACTCATGCATGTATACTCCATCCGCTTTCTCTTAAAACAAGTGAGTTGGTTATCACTTACTGCATTTTATCCGGCTTGTACTCGGTCTAATCATCGTTCGTGAATTGGTTCCAACCATTATATTGAGTTTGACTTATGAGAGACTCAAAGAAACTGTAGGGCATTAATAAGTTATCATAATATAGAGCAGGGTGCATGTATACTGGTGTGGCTTAAAGGTAGGGGATACCTTTCACAGAACTCCCAAAATGCAGCAAAACATTAAATATGAACCTCAGGGGACTTGTTTAGGCCACTGCTTAGAAATTTGGAAGTCAACAGTTATCTACAATTTGAATAATGCACAAAACTCAACTACTCAGTAGTTCTGTGTGTCAGCCACACTTCAGCCTTTTTGTTGCAGTCTTCTGTATTTTTTTTTTTAATCTGTAAGCACAAATCTAAAAGTATAAGAGCTGATGTAATAACATATAGAGTGTGTGGCAAGAATGTATATAGAAATGTTTGTAAGTTTTGATGAACTTTATTCACAAAATATACATGATGGACACACGTGCAGTGCATGGGTCTGCAAAGGTAGCCTAGTAATGTACTGGAATTTACGGTGAGCCCCGAAAAAAATTCAATTCAAAATCTAACGGTCAATAAAAATGTACTAAATGTTACCTTCCACTTTCAATACTTTATGGGAGTTTCTAAAATGATACTCTCTTCAACTTACCACTGTGTTTACACAACTCTTCATTTAAGGCATGCTTATATGGGATTCCCTACCTGTAAGTGGTCCGCACCAAGTACAGACAACTGGACCTATATAGTGCAGCTGAATATTGGCTCTCCAGCTATCTTATCATATGGAAAATGAAAACGAAGAAACAACAAACAGACGTTGCTGAACCAAGAAGCAACTGCACCTGAACTCTGCACTCAGGCCTACATGTATAACTGCACACTGTAAAATTCACAGTATAATTCAATATTGTACCAGGACAAGAAGGTGCTAGTTTATGTTTATGCTCGGTGAATCCTATTGTGGTCAAAATAGTGAAAACGATGACAGTTATTCTCTTCCTGCTCGAGAGCCCTTTCCTTTGCCACAATACACTGCCATTTTTCTCCATCACATTTATCATTGATCAATTACCCCACTATACGTCAATCACCCATTAATCAAAATAGTGACACACTGTCTTGATTTCCACATTTCTATTCAAATTACGCGAATGTGGCTGTAACCTGATTGGTTATTTGCGCTGCGGGTCCGCTAGGTTTATTGTAGACTATTTAATGGAGTGGGTTCGAAACCACACGGAAAAGAATGGTTTGTTCTCACCTGGCATCAAACTTCTATTCAAAAGTGATGCATTATGGCCGAACCAGGCAATGTGGATCACGTTGATATCTTTTAGATGCCGACTGAAAAACGCGTAGTCTTGAGTCCACTCTGTCTGAATTGTTACCTGGACTCATCTGGGTCATGTCATACAGAGATAAAAAAAAATAACAATAATCAATAGCTCATCGTGACTCAAGATCCTTTCCAACCACACCATGTCTGACAAACATAATAACTACGTAATACCAGGTAGAGAAAGAAAGTCACATGTCACACGTATTTTTTTGTGTGACAATGTTACGCAGTGTGATTCTATGATTATGATGATGATGATTTTTTTTTTTTTAACAGGTCGACTTCGAAAGTCTGACGGAGAGTCTAACAATATTGAAAACGCCATTGACGATCTTAGAGGTCAATATCTAAGCATGATTGAATCATCACAATTGATAACAACTGGTCAGCATGTGTTTTTTTTTTGTGACCATGTGAGCCATTTTTTCTTGTTGTAGAATAAACACGGATGAAGGTTTCTGTCCAGTTCTCGTTTGTGCGTGAGTGTTTGTGGAAAGCAAAGGGGGGGGGGGGTTAGAATGTTCAGAACCTATTGGGTCCAAACTTCAAAACTGAAAAGCAAAGGAAAAACAATTTATGCAGTCCATTGTATTTCGAACAAAGCAATGGTGCCTCAAAGCTACCCCAAGGGTATATATGGTATATATTTTATTAGACCTCTTTTTCATCTCTCTCTCTCTTTTAAACTTCTTCTCTTTTTTGTGTTCTTTTCCCATACTCGCTGTCATTCTTTCCTTTATCTCCTAGTTTTCTGTCATCTAATCATTCTTCCACATGTCTTGTTTTCATATCTATATCTTTTCTATCCATACGGCCAGTAATCCCATTTTCCTCTGTTCCTTGTTTCTAACGTCTACCTGCCAATTTATCTATCTGTCGTATCGGTATTATTTCGAGCTATGATTTTAAAGAGTAATTCGTTGTTCAGTGATCCCTGTATGATACCAAGGAAGTATCACACACACCTTGTTGATGAGACCTAAATAGGTCTTACGAATCTTTGCAAAGCATGGTTTCATGACACAAAACATGCTCAGTGAGTGTATATGCACAAATAATGGTGATTCTCTGTTTTGCCGGCACCGTTTTGCAGACCGACTGAGAATTCTGATTGAGCACAAAGTGATACTACATAGACATACTCTTCGTTTCAGCTACATGCTCCTACTCATTATAATACTATTTACAGCGCCTGAAATAGAAATCACCTCAAGTTTGGTGCATGATGAAACATGACATGAATTGTTCCTTCGTTGTTGTTTCTATCGAAGTAAAGGAGGAAGTAAGTCACTCTTTGAGTAATAAACAGTCGTTTTCTTCTTATCCTTCGGTCTCAGCGTCATTATCGCATTGGCTTTCAAAACATAATAACCATCATGCATTACAAAAGACTAGAGAACATTAATCGAACATGTCTACCGCTGTCTACACAGCTGTTCTCGTACACACTTAACCAAATCGTTAAAAAGATGACTTCTAACTTAGATTTCAGTAGTCTTACTAAAGAGAGCACACAACCCACATCAACAGAGCAAAGTGAGACATTTAGGTCTTACGTCTTCCTTAGCAACTTCTTGGAGACACTCCGTAACTTTTTTTTTCTCGATATTTTGGCCAGCTCCAAGAGTCTCAGAGGAATTAGTCTAGAATAACTTGACCGCATTGGAAAGTACGCGCACAATAAACAATCATTAAAATTAAGCAGCTCTCCAACGATTTTTGAAGTTAAAAACGAGTGTGTCGAAGGTCGGGAAAAAAATAATGGCGGCTAATTTCATTGTGTCTAGCCGCGTGTTGGAGGTGAAGTAGCCGACAGGTATTTTTCATTGTTCGAAATGACCACTTAAGAATGAAATATGGGCTTTGTAGCAAAGGTCTGGTAGTGCCGAGGGACGGGAGGTTGGTTGCCAATGGAGATTACTGCTAGAGACCATGAGAGGGAGCAGTCTGACAATTTACGCAGATGTTATGTGTTTATTACATATCTGGCGCTGAAAATGAAAACACACAGAACTCTACAAGAAAGGAGAGGCATGACGTAGGAAAAGTAAGATCTCCATTTGAACCACTAACCATATAGAAATCATACCGAATGCAGAATAGAGCGATATATTGCATATATTACAAGACGAGAAAGTTTGAATTACATCCAGAGTTACTATTGGACATAGAGGCAAAGGGGAAATTGTAAGCGGGCTGATAATATGGTGCAAACATTTTGGTCGTCGCCTGAGTGCGAAAGGGACCAACGAAGC
Source organism: Diadema setosum (assembly GCF_964275005.1). Lineage (NCBI taxonomy): Eukaryota > Metazoa > Echinodermata > Echinoidea > Diadematoida > Diadematidae > Diadema > Diadema setosum. Next base: position 18,444,719 of record NC_092689.1, read on the forward strand.
TCGATAAGAATGTGTTCTCTAGAGATTTGTTCTGACATTCTGGCGACATCTAAGCTGTCCATTATGAGGATATTAACTCTCTTTTAAATCATACCGCCATAGGCAATGGGTATTTTTTTATTTCCTTTCAAAGAGCACGCTCACAAACGTGGAGAAAATCGAAAAAGTTAGCGTTAATCCCCCTCTGAATGGCACGTGGGGCTTTTACCGACTTGATAGAAGTGAAAAAAGTTCTACTTTTAAATAAAACAGAACTGCAAGGTTTCTGGTTTCAAATATTGGGAAGATATTTCGTTACAAATCCTATATTCCCAGAGCGTAGACGCCTGTGAACAGGTTTCCCACATCGACAAAAGGGCGGATCTTGGCGGATCATGGTCTTTAGCCGGACATATCACTAACAAAATAAACAGCAGGTGGGGCTGTAGCGATATTTGATCATACAGGCATGTTCCGCTAACAACTTCATTTCTAGTCCAAAGGATACTTTCCACTGCCTATTTCATGATGAAGACAATCGTTTCCATTTTAATATATCATATCTTTAGTGGGATTTCCCTTTGATATTCGTCTAAATGGCAACTACCACTCTTTTTATAAGTGTTGTCACCACAAAATGATTCTATGATTTTTAGAAGCTTTACACCATCGTCATAGTCATCCCAGTCCTTGTCGTCATTCCTGCTTCCTTTAAAATGACAGCACTTTCCGTCACTGCTTTTCATTTTCAAAGTAATCTGCAAACCAATCATATCCATAAGATAAACACTTGAACTTAAACTTGAACTTGAAGTTGAACTTTATTCTGTGTCATTTGAAAAAAAAACCCAAAAAACCCAAACATACATAGCCCACATGCAGCTGGCGCAAATGCACGTATATATTCACACGTACGCACAATTGAAATGACGTGTGAAATGGTAAACTTAAAACTTGGAACCAGACTTTATTTACACAAGCATGTAAGTGCTTGTCCTTTAGATTTTTGTGAGAAAGTCTGCATTTTTCTTCAACAGCAGCCCTCCTCGGAAAAGGCAGAATTTATCCTATAAACATGAAACTGCCGGTAACTGAGCTTAAAGGGTGTGTACAGTTCTGGTTGAGGTGAGGATTTAGCTTTTAACGTTTTGCGAGATATAGAAACCACTCTGTGAGATGTCAAAGAGCATGCAATTCTAAGGGGTATCAAAAGTTTATTTGATGAAAATCGGTTTGGAAATGGCTGAGATATTAAAAAAAAAACCAAGGGGAAACAAAGAGATCCTAATAAAAAGCGTGGTCTGTAGCCTTTTATCATTATCACATTTTTTTTTTAATATCTCAGCCATTTGAAAACCAATTTCCATCAAATAAACGTTGAATCCGTCTTATAATCACATGCTCTTTCATATTTCATAAGATGTTTCTCATTATCTCACTTAGGCATGCTATAAACCTGAATCCCCACCTCCACCAGTACTGTAGGCCTACTGTCCCTTTTACTCTGACACGGAAATCATGCGGTGACAGTAATGTCCTGAAAATGGGTTGCACATAAATTTTTTGACAGAAAGTTTTCATTTTTTTAACAGCCCTCCTCAAGAAGGGCAGAATTTGTCCTATAACATGAAATTGCTGGTAACTGAGCTCAAAGGGGACCTCCGGATGATTTTCAGACTTTTACATTTGAACAACTAAAAATTAGTTAAACAGAGTACAGAGTTTCAGAATTTACAGTGATTGGGATGAGGAATGATATTTTTTTTTTCTTCAGAATTTATAACAAATTGCAATGAACTGATGATGAAATGGCAACCTCACCATAAGAATGCATGAGTTGGGGCTCAAGGAAGCAGAACAAAAGAAGAAGGCATGCACAGATTCTTCACAGGTGAACTTGTCGAGAAAGCGGTATTGTAATGGAATTACACTGCTGCATTTCTGAAATACGTGAAGCTCTGATGTCATCAACACTTTTCAGTGTAATTTGTTTAAGATTTTCATTTTATCGGTTTCTCTGCTCAAGGACTACAATAAATTCCACGAATCTACACACGGAGCAGTCGATTTATGTACTACATGATGTGAAATTATGAAAATCGTCTGGAATGCCCCTTTAACTGTGACTTGGGTTAAATTGCACATAAACTTATCTTATTGAATGGAATGATGCCTATTCCTGCTTTCTAACTTTCCTTATCTTTCAGAAATTAATTAAAAATTTTCCTTTCTGTTCACAACGTAGCTTCTGTTGCTAAGCTCGATTTTTTTTAAATTACCATATTTGGTCTCACTGATCATATCAGGCATTAAAAGCTGAAATCGAGTGCAGTTGAAGGGCTATAAACTTCTCCCAAAATGTGGCTCGCTGACCAGCTAATGATGCAAAATGAGTCGGGGGGGGGGGGGGGAGGGGGTGTTCTTCAAGGAATGTGGGATTTCGTTTGTCCTTTTTGTTTTGAATTTTGGAGAAAAAAAAACTATCGAGGACCATGATGGGTTTGCGTTACAAACATTCTTTTCGTAAAAAAAAAAAGATAAAATATTAGGCATATTTTTGGGGGACGTTTTCTTTGATGTATTTCAGAAAGATATTTCTTGCCAACATCATGTCATTGCTTGTAGTAACACATACGTCCTAGGTTTAATGTACTTTATAATTTTGTTTTTCTTCCAAACGAAATTTCGAGGTCACCCTGAACCCTGGAACACAAGCTCTCGAATTGCTTGGCATATCGCCCAGCAAAGAATCGCCTACGATATAATTTCAGTCAGTATTTTTCCAGGAAGCGATTATAACGAAAATAAAAATTGAGATAATAAACACAATGAGAATGGAAGAAAGAGTGAAAGAGAGAACTAGAAAGAAAGAGATGGAGAGAGACAGAGAGAGTGGGGGTGGGGAGGGGGGCATAATGGAGGAGGAGTGATTGTTGAAGGCCTACGATTAATTTCAATCTTTGCGGACCAAGTCCACATTTCGCTGCTGCGAAAGTGGAATATTTCGGTAATTCCTCCCCAATCAAATTTGATGAATCGGTCTAAATGGTCACTGGCGACGTTGAGAAATTTGAGCACAAAGCAGTGGAAAGGCGTGTTTTCCCCCTTTTCCCTTCAGAAACAAGGACGAAAAAAGAAAGTGTTTGTCTCCGCGAGTCGTGCAAGGGATGTATGTTATGAGAAATTATTCTTGACAGCGTAATTATGGTTGCAACTATTCTCTCAGTTTCGAGGAACATGGCAAATGCTGGTCCCCCTTTCGTCTCGCTTGAAGCATTTCAAATGCGGTTTGTCCAGAAAGAAAGTTGAAATCCAACAACCCCTGTGCTAGTTGAAGCCACGAGCCCAGGGAATAAATCATTATTTGGTGATATGTAATCTGTCGAACGGACAGGGACATTTCATTTTCCTTCTCAATGATATACCGGCAAATCATCCCCTCCACTGTCAGGCAGAAATATCTAGATTATAATTTTCGCGGCCGTAAAAAGGTAGAACTAAAAAGAATGTTGATAAAGTATATACCTTTCAATCTGTGTTTTGACTTGAATTGTCTAACGTGAAATTTTGAGCCATCGATGATTTATGGGTTACATACAACTCAGATCGAAATGATTGTAACACAAGATGGAAGTCGAAAAAGATCTGTTTTATATCAGCGCTACAGTGACGACATCATGTGATCATTTGACTTTTGGTTGGATATGAAATTCGCCACGTGATTTAAGTGATTTACTGTGGTCGTCTTTGAAGTAGTTTGTGATGCCGGAATTGTGCAGCCTTCACTTGCGGGTCTCTCTGTACCCTACACTGTCCCAACTATTTCAGGTCGATTCAACTGAATTTAACACAGTTCACTTCAGTAAACTATAGTTGACAATTATATTCATCACTGCTTTTACAATCGAATTACCACACAGGGACAATTAAGAAAGAGACAGTATCAATATACCAACGTCCAACGTCTTTGGAAGACACTTTAATGCGTGAAATTAAAGGATTGAAGAAGAAGATTGAAGAAACCCACCTCTAGATCACGCCCGCATTTTAACATTATAAGATATGTATCGTTGATGTAAATCATTAACTATTTATCATTATTGGATATCTGTGTTGGAAGACTTATGTGATAATGACGCTCTTTGAATTGTGACCAGCTGTTACGTTCGTTATCGGTCTTGACATGTTTTTGCATTATACATATCAATTATCTATTTACACTAAAAACTGGATAATTATACTATCAAAACACTGAAAGAAATTAATAAACGTTGTGCTCGCAGATAGGCCTATAGAAGAGGTAGTTCAAAGAGATTCAGGGGTTTTACGTAGCCTTTTGACAAGGCCTTCTCGCTGTATGGTATGACTATATCGTTCGCCCCATTTGCTCGCTACCATACAGCGAGAGGGCCTTGTCAAAAGGCTATGCATAAGGCTTACGTAAAAAAAACCATGACAGGTGATGACAGTCTGTTCAGAATCTCCAAAATTGCGGTAATAATGCATGCAGCGTAGGTTTTTTTTGTCCCTTATTGATTTGAATTTGTTTTCTTTAAATGAAAACAAGATATTAGTATAAAAAATTTAGTAGGTATGAAGCGTAAATATTCAATACTGAATGACAAGCTCCTTAAAACAACAACAACAACGTGACCACTGAACTATACCAGGGAGGTGAGTCACCTTCCTGACTAGACCCACACCAACAGTAACAACATGATATAGCAAATATATTGTAGGTTGAAATGGAACGTATGATTTATTGTTTAAGTCGTAATCATGCAGGCAAGTTGCTGCTCTAATAAACGATTCTCTGAGCAATAATATAGCATGTATACCAGTGTTACAGTTAACTGTATGAGCGGTCGTTGTCCTGAAAGGTATCGTATGGCAAGCAGAGAAGCGTCGGTTTTATGACATCTCAAAGTTCCGAGTTCCGGGTAGCTGTGCCTATCAGCTTTCCGTGCGATCGGACTAAAATGGGGCTGCCGCTTGTGGTTGCTATCATACTGCGGTATATGTTCGAAGGTTGCTGGTGGTATGACACAATTATCTGTTTTCTCTGTGTTTGTGTGTTGTTTTTTTTTGTATTTAAATGGAAGGATGGCATTCCAAACAGATGGTCAACAATGCCAGTTCTTCTTGACATATTTTGTAGTCTCACAAAGTTTTTTTTTTTGTTATTGTATGAAGAATGTGTAAGGTTTACAAACAAACGATTCATTAACTTATTAAAAAGTGAACTCTTGCCCTCTGCATTAGCGATAAATTTTATCGAGAATCAAAGACAATAAATTATTTGGTCTTCTTTCCATATCGTGGTTTAGTGGCTTCGGCGTGCCAACAATACAACTGGAATTGGGTATGATATGAAATTTTATCTTCATCGTGGACAAAATTAAGCTATTTGAATAATTTCTCTCTCCCGAGAATGAACAACAAAAAGTGGACTGGCGAAGGAAGAGGCGGAGAGATGGCGAGAGAGAGAGAGAGAGAGAGAAGAGAGAAAGCGACAAGAGAAAGAGTCATGCTAGCAATAGTGAAAAATAATTAACTCTTCCCACATTAATTTAGTATGCACTATAATGGAAGTTGACTCAGATAATGCCCTTATAGACTATCCTGAAATTGGGCTGAGACTGAAAAAAGGACAGCTGATGGCGATATGGGGCAATGCATAATTAACTTGGTTGCGAAACCCACTTTCCTTTGTTATTTACTAGGTTATCGCGGGACGCGTTTCCAGTGCATATCTCAACGGAGCCCGCAGATGCATCGTTTCCATGGTTACAAGGAGTATAGCCAAGAATATCATCCCGAGTGGACATGTCGATGATCAACCGTAATGCTGTAACGACAGTATGGTTGACAATGGAAGAAAGGGGAGTAAGAAAACTTTATGGCCGTGAACCGAGAGAGAGAGAGAGGGAGAGAGAGAGAGAGAGGGGGGGGGGGGAAGGGGGAGGGGAGAGTCAGGGAACAAAGAATATAGGGATACGGCGTCATTTCGATTATAATCAACATTTATGTATTGGTTAAAAGGTAATTATGGCGAGTTTGATTTTGTTGTTTCTTCATTTCCTTTATCGATCTTATTTCGATTGCCATGTCCTGCCTGGTTACAAAAGTTTCGGCCGATCTCGTCTGCTGCATACTCCATCATAGGAAATTGATAACTATAAAAATGAACGAAATAATTTCCCGGAATAAAAGTTCGAATGGGGGTTGAAGAAATCAAAAATTGTTAAATCACAATTCTCTATAATCTTTGATGGATGGCAATTTCGTTAATAGTTTAATACAAATGCCTTTTACATATCATATCCTTCTTTATTCCTAATGTATACTGATTGTTGTACATTTGCGTATATTGTGCCTGTCGTAGTTGTAGATATCAATGATACCCGCAGTCACAGCGCATGTATCTTATACAGCAGGCACGATTTTTGCAAAAGTAAGCATGTACTTGATGAGCCCCTTACTGTGGATAGACGCCCTGTAGTAACTATCTAGATGTGCTTATTTGGAGTGAGTATATTATGCGTTAACTCGTCATAAGCAATCCATCATACTCGGGCTGAACTACCCGCATTGCCTGGTGTTGATGACGTTCCCCTCCCTCGCCATTTTTTTTTTTTTTTTTTTGACGAGCCTGCAGATGCGAACCAAAAATCACCGACTACAAAGATATCTCATTCCTCAGGACTATGCCATGCAACGCAGTCACAGTTGTAGCATCTATACTTGCGTGTGTTGTCATACATGGTTCTTATAAACTTCAGCGAGAATGCTGCACGCGATCAGTCCCCTACAAATCATTAAAGTCGATAAGAAAACAACAAGAATAAGGGATGAATGTAAGTTTTCTGTCTTGTCGTGCTCACATCCTGTTTTTGAAAATGATTATCCTTTCAGATGGCAAATAGTATTTTTGATATAATTCCCTAAAGAAATAACAAAATCTCTTTAAGTACCCTTCTCACATTCTGATGAATGTAACATTTCATCGTTGTGTTTTGATTTCGTGTAGGATACATTAAGATACCTGCAATCACTTTCCTGGTGATTTTATTTTCAAATCAGAATGATTATTATATAATTGTGCTCTGTTTTTGGAGTTTTCAAACAGACAAAATATTGCTTTTCACTGCTTCTCCAAATTCCATGGCAGCAGAGGCCGAGCTTTGGTCTTCGTATGAGGGACTTGAGAAAAACAAAAAAACAAAAAAACTGTGTGCAGGTTTGTGTGTGTGTATATGAAGACCGGACAACTTAACAAAGAAACGTATGTGTGGGACTGTGGAACCATGACCGTATCCTTGTTTTGTCGAACGGACAAAGGAAATAGGCCGAGGTGAGGGTGACCCCGGCCTAGTTCCAGCCCTGGACGCTGCCAGCTTTCGTGTGATCGGCAATTTTTCGTGCGATTTCAGTTCGCGTATAGCACACAACCTGAAGTTTGTTTTGTTTTTCTACTCCAGTGGTTGTATTTTTGATTGAACAACCGGTGTGCCAGCGCAGCGAATTTCCTGCCAATGAACGAATAGTGTTATTTTCGATTCTACTCACCTTTCCCTCACATATAGGCCTATCTCTGTGCAGCCAAACACGGAATGATTATGTTTATGAGCAAACACTCTTCAGTTTTTGTCAGTGATGCTTTTGATGTTCTGCCAACTGGCTGTAAACCCCACACATACAGACACAAAAACAAAATTGTCTATTTACAGACAGACGCATTAGTTTTTGTGTTTGAGTGGATGTGCACAAGGAGTGAATGAGGACTCTATACCGTACTATCTTAATCATAGGTAGCCTGCACATGGTGTGTAAGAACAGGGAGGTGAAACCTCCCTGGTAAGAAGGAATCATTTTGTAACTTCACCATTCCGTGAGTGGAAAGTCACCTTGAAGGGTTCATAAACAACACACTCGATATGCATGACGATACACAACGTGGCTATTCAGTCAATCATCACGCTTTCTAATGATTTATCATCACATCTCTAGGAGGTCGCTGTTGCAGAGAAAATATTTGTATACCCCTAATTTACATTATACTTTAGTTGCAAAGCTCAGCGGCTCTGCCAGGGGATAATATACGTTTCTGTACCCCATTTTCTCCATTATTCTGATTTTTGATGGCAGTGTATCGTGTAAAGGATAGCACTTTCTCTTGCAATTTGATCTGAAAATACATATCAACGAACAACTTAAGATCACATATGCTAACAGACAGCATTATAAACATTCAGCATTGCCTAAAGATGATTGATTTGTCGTTACAAGTTTGATACTGGTTATTCTCAGTGTGATAACTGATGTGATTTTTTATTTCTCTTACTCTATTCAACCATCGAATATACAAAAACAACAACAACATAATCCCTAGTATTTTATCTTTATCTTTTTATCACGAGCTTTATAATTCATGGTTATTTATAGTATGTCATAACGGAGAATGAAAAGCTATCTTTCAGCAATTAACGTTGATTCCTATTTTGCTCATATTTGGGTTCCAGAATAATCAAAGGCTCCTGAATCACTCAGTGTACGACTCATCTTTTAATGAGGGAACATATTTTAGAAAATTAAAGTTAATTTCATTCTCTCAAGTAATTGGAAAATTTTAGACTCTTCTGATTTTGTGCAGAGTGATTCAATTACCCGTTTCACGTAGTCTTCCTCCAATGCAAGGACATACATCAAAATTCATGGTTGCCAATTAAATTATGACAACATTATTTCTACAGCAAAATTTTCCAAGCACTCTACTTCTTGATAATTCAATGTCGCCTTTGAACTCGTTATTGTGAATCCCTTGGGCATAAGTTTGTCCAACCATCCAGTAGAAAGTCGTAATTCATCTGTATGGCGAATACAAGAGCTAAGCGGTGCTTCCTTTCCATTACAGAACTCTATTCCATGCTTGGTTGGGGCAATTATGTGAAGTAGGCCCGTTACTCCCATTCTATCGTTTGATATAATTTGTTTGTCTGTCAGTCAAAAATCTTGTGTCATTTCTTTAGCCAGTCCAAACTCTGTTTTCTGCAATCGTGAAGGCCGCTTGTCGACAGGACGTGGTCCGTTAATCAGCTTGGTCGAGCAAAGAACACGTCCAGTTCACGGGTCACTCACGCTCAGACCATAAATAGACTGAAAATAATATTGTGAAAAAGTGAGATATTCAAGGAGCTGTATATAATATGGTACGTGGACATGTAAGAACACGCAAACCCCATGGGTTACCCTAAGGCTGGTGTATCAAATGGTTGAATTGTAGATACTAAGTCGACCGCTAAAGCGTGTGTTTGTTTGTGCTTGAAATCACTCATTTGAAACTTCTCTGAACAAACATGTTTGTTCTATTTCCCACAATGACTGAAAGTATTGCTATATATATCGTCAAAATACTCTATACAAGGGAAATGTATAATGGTGCCCTTCAATGTAATATGTAATTACAAAAGGTGAATGGTTTCTAATGACTGTTATTGGATAAGAGATATTGTGCCACTCCTATAAGAATAAAATTTCACCTAATTAGCCGGTAACCTAATTTGCAGCTTAGAAAATACTTTTCTCAGAGAGCTAGTCTCTTTGTCAGTCTTTAAACTCTGTTTTCTTCTGATTGCTGTAAAATCGAAGACATGAGGAGAAACAACCGAACACAACCCTTTGCAAGTAAAGGAGTTTTTTTTTTTTGTTTTTTTTTAAGTTGGGGGGGGGGGCGACTGACATTTTTCTGAGTAATCCTAATAACTGAAGTTTTAGTTTGATTATTTGTTTGTTTATTTGTTGTTGTTGTTGTTGTTATTGTTTGGGGGAAGGGGCGATGCAATTTTACACACATTAGGATTTACTGACAGCATGCTTAAAATGCAATTTCACACGTTCTCGTTGGAGTTGATAGGGTATAATGAAATATAAGCGATGGTCCATTTTTCATCTATTTCCGTGAAACAATAAGAAACTTATATGTAATTTGAAATTTCGGCTTCACGAAACCATAATGATTATAGAGACAATCACGCACGCAAATTACATGAAGTAATAATGTGATGGTCTTCATTGTCTCCCTTTGAGCTTCATACAAAATGTTCTTTGAATCTCGTATATACTTCACGTGAAAACAAGAACACAAAAGTGTTTTCCAACATTTTGTTGTGTTGTAATAGCCTCGCAAGGATGACTTCCGCATGGAAAAGTTTGTGGTTGCTATATCATCGATCCAAAAAGGATTTTTATGAATTTTTGTACGCAAACCAATTTGTGAGTAGTTGACGTCACTTTAACTTGTGCGTGTAAGTTGCGACCAACGTCATTGTTCGTCGAAGTCGGTGAAATCATGGAGCTACGTATAACTCCATGGTTTAAATTTTAAAATGCCACAGTTTGCTTATTGTACGTCCTAATTTGATGAAACAATCACTGTTTTGTTTGACTAATTTTGCTTTCATAATTATGAAGCTGGAGTCAACTTGATCATGACGTGGATTATGTGTGCTAGGTGCTGCGGATATCAGAGATGTTGTGAAAGGGAAAAGTGAAGAAACAGTATATCATGCCAACAAGCGATTTACTCGCGAAATATAGGCTAAATATATATGTTGTATCAAACCATGATGTATGGTCGTCAATGAGCTCGCTTGGTCAATGCCCTGAGGTATAGTGTTGTTAGAAAGGTTGTTGTTCTATTCTCTATTTTGGTTCTCTCATATATTTTTTCTTTCTGTCTAATTGGGACACAGGTTTCGATGCGTTGCTTTCTGACCGTCGACTCATACCTTTGTCTCATCGTGGTTTCGATATCGATCATTTCGACTTTGTTAGTTTCCTCTCTCACTGTAATTGTCTCTCTTTTCCCCTCTGTCTCCTGTAATATTCTCACTGCTCCCCACTGCAAAGTTTCTCGTCAGACTTAGACGTCTAATTAGGCCGAGATGAATAGTAACTCGACTCTTAGGGCCGAATTTCCAGCCGGCTTTGTCCCCGCCCAAATTAGCCCTGAGTAAATACGCGCGTGTAATTGAAGTCCCACTTGAAACCAGGTCAGTGTCAGTGCCGGGGTCATAGGTCACGATGGTTGCGGGGGTGCGGCTTCCGTGTTTATCAGGGAGGAGTGCATCCCAGATCAGTGTGAAGAGGCCATTCATATAAGCCTTGTAGTAGAACATGGTTACAGCATACTATAGCAAGCACTGCCCATTCAAGTCTATCATGCACGAACTATCAATCCATGGGGAAAGTCCATCGCACTATCATCCGTGACAGTTGCAGATGAAGTTTTACCATCCATAGTTTCAAAGAAGATAAGATTGAACATCCGCTAAAAAGCATAGAAGACTTTTTTTTTCCTCTCTTCTGCGGGCAATGATTGGATGATGGGATATTTGAAATAAATGTCCACGAATTTCTCCGAGTTCTATTCATGCATTAACGAATTACTGTAATACTGTGTAATTTTCGAAGGAATGAAGTGTCCCGTACATGTAGACAGTATACATGGATAACTTTGCATGAGGGGGCCCAATGATCAAAACAGGCCAATAGCCTGACCTGAATAATGTTGTTGGATGAATAAACATTTAACAACCATTGCCGATGGCAATTTTTTTTTTCGTAGTTTCGTTTACACGCAATATCACAGACTCTCATGGTTGCATGCAGAATCATAAGCCTCAGATTTTACAAACCTGAAACATTCTAAAACATCGCTTTTAAGAATAGATCATAGATAAGAAAGAACACAGACCACCATGAAACTAACCGTATCACAAAGCAAAAGAAACACTATCGACGAAAACAAAAGCACGGACAATAACATGAAACAAGTTGACCTACATCACTAGATAAAAATGGAAAGATATCAAGCCTGTGATTCTGTTCCCATGACATGGATGGTTTCCCATTTCTCATGTTTCCCACAAAACTTGGCAAGTGTCATCGTTGTTAGCTGGGCGTTGCAAATTGTGTTTTAAAGCCACCGTTTACCATTGGGAGCAGGGATTAAAAAATGTCCGAGTTAGCACGTTTTATGCGTATGTATAGTTCAGTTGTATTACAAAACATTCTACCATAATTGTGTTTCGCAATAAAGCCACAAATACAAGGAGATATCGCTCATTTTCTCAATAAAACCATAACTGTAGACGATTTATGTATAGAAACGATTTAATAAAACTAGTGTTCACATTTTATACATTTAACAATACTTAACATTGATTATACTGATTAAAATTTTACGTTGGTTGTTTCTATCCCCAACTCACATTTTAGAACTATTTTGAAGCACAAAAGCTGTTTAATTGATTTAACTTCTACGGACCATTTGTTTTACATTCATAAGTTACTTCTAGTGAAAAAGTAATGAATCTATCACTGATAAATCTTTATCTTTCTCTCTACCTACCCAACTAACTGTAAATCTATCTATCTTGTTGATCTATCTATCTATCTATCTATCTATCTATCTATCTATCTATCTATCTATCTATCTATATGTCTATCTATCTGTCCATCTATATATCGATCTATCTATATACATCTATATATTTCTCTCTTTCTCACTCTATTGAGAATGGTGTGATAGGTCACGAGTGTCGATGAAAGGAGGGGCGATTCAGGACTGTATGTCAGGTGATAACATGACAATTGTCTGGGTATAGCTGTCGTATTCTCTAGCACCTATAGTTGAAGAGTATTATGATAACAGCTTTTGGAGTGAGTTTGTTTTTGAACTCCTCGTATTTTTTAACAAGTCGTGACTTCTAAACACTCACCTAAGAGAAAGAAGCGTAAACAAACGATGACAGTATACCTCTCACCAATGCCATCCCTGTTTGTTTTGTTTGTCGGGCTTGTCATAACCTACGATCAACACCCACTCATAGAGGGAGACGCCTAGCTACCCATCAGCTTGGAGCATCCGTTGCCTAGCAACGTCCATATTTCTTTGTCGGCGGGGCGTCGTCCTTTAGCTTTGCAAACAAAGACTTGTCCACTGGTCGGTACAGATGAATATTCTCCTCCCAACCCATTCAGGACCAACATCCCACAACGTTCTCTACATTGTGCATGATAGTACGAACAGGTGGCCAATGGTCATACCAGAGTCCAGGACTCCAGACACAATCATTTATTTCTGTATCGATATTGTACTTGGCAAAACTAACAGACGGTGGGCAACGGAGAATCAACAAAGACGCAAATTACGTATAAACCCAGGTCTACAGTAGTATAGACAAGGCTCAGAAAAGAGATCCCGAGTTCAAATTCTGCTCGCGGACCGTACATCTTCTCGTGGACGAGATGTTCCTTTTACCATACTCCTCTTGACCCATGTAAGTCTACATACAGTATGTAATCATGGGTATCTTGCAAATATGGTACAATGGTAACAATGTCAATGCCTTCTTGGACGACGGAGTAAACACTGAAGAGGCTAACCGGGGTAACATAAAACAGGAAACACCCTAACACCATATCATCCTCCTCATCATCATCATCATCACCATGCACATGACAATATGCCATGGACCGTTTCCTGAATTTGTCTTATTACTGAGAGAGAGAGAGAGAGAGAGAGAGAGAGAGGGAGGGAGAGAGAGGAAGAAATCTCTTTCCATTGAATATATCTAGATTTAAAGTTTGGAAATGTTTCGAAAGAAAAAGTAAAGATTAACTTTTCAATCTCCTTGATGACTTTAATGTGCCTTACAGTAACTTCAAAGAATGATTTCTGGACCAATTAAAAGTTAGTCAGAAAAGAAAGATGAAAATTTTTCAGTGACAATGTGATCAAAATCAGATAAATACTAACTACGTTATGACATTGTAAATTTCACTAATTTTCGCAAAACAGTTATGGAATAGTCAATAATGATTATGCAAATAATAGTCTGCCATAAAGTTTGTACATACATTTTTGAGACTTCAAGTTTATCATTTTGTTTGAACGCACTTGAGCCCCAGTCTCAAAGCCTAATACGTCCGACTATTATTTTGAAATCATTCATTCAGGAATAGCATTATATTTGGCACTTTCAGAGCAGGAGAATTTAATCTTCGCAAATATTTCTGCGCACGATCAATGGAAGATTGTGCATGTTTTTAGGAAATGAGATCCTTTTCGGACTAAATTTTAGCAACTTGTCCGGAATTTCGCTTGTGAGGAACGGGGGTGAAATGAGGACACGTGCAGCATCCTTTTTCTTGTGCATGCAGTGGGAACGTCAGCGTGTCAGTTTTCCATCAGAGTTCAGTTTAGGAATTAACCCTTTAAATATTCTACACTCAAATAAACATGTAAAAGGTAGGAATGATTTAAAGTGAAAGACTGCGGCACGCCAGACAAGGATGTGACGTAATAGACGCAATGCGCGCGCATGAAGTTCTGTAAATTCCACGTCGTCGGTACTTGTGAGATATCACTTCGATATTACCGGCGTTGAATGATCACATGTACAATGCATCGTTGTAAATGACGTAATATGGGGGGGGGGGGGAGAACCAGTTTGACTGATCCTAAAGGAGGCGGAAAAAATAATATTTGTTTACTGGGAAAACTAACCACTTCCAGGTGCAAAGAAGGAAATTTCATATCCCCCTTGAAGGAAGTGTGAGACTTTCCTGAGAGTTCACTTCCTTCAGTTTAGCACATAACGACAAGCAAACTTTCCACAACTAATTTTTACTTTCACATTCTGAAACTCAATTTGATAAGTACTTTTGCAGTAAAGTATAAGTGGAGGGTGGGTTATCAGCTTGTCAGGCCCGTCTATGACCGTAGTGATGGTGTCATTGTATTTTTAGTGTACTTTGCAGCAAGTAAGAATATCGAGCATATTATAAATGATAGTCTAGTCCAGAACCATCGGGTCGGTAGTCCACAGATAATCATCCCTGTCCAACTTCTCTGCTGACCAGCGTAATGACAGAGTGCAAAATTTGCCCTCTGTTCATCACCTCTACCCTTGACCAGTGACCAGAGAAACTGAGAGATGATCATGAATATATCGGCGAGCTGTAATATTCGTGGAGCACTTTTGCACAGCCAGTCAGATAGGCAACACAAACCTGATAGCAGGGTCCCGATGATTACTTTGTGTTGATACCAGCATAAAAAAAGCAAAGATATTTCACATGACATATGGCCGAAGACCACCAGATACTAAACCATCGCACCTCACAAGTGAAGTAGCTAAAACAACAACAACAACAACAACAACAACAACAACAACAACAACAACAACAACAACAACAACAACAACACCGACAATAACGATAAAAATAACTTTTATGACAACGCAGAGAATAGTATTATAGAGCTGAAGCAGCTGAAGAAATTGGGTTTTTACCTTTTTGCCTTTCCTTTTTTTTCTTCTTGTTCTTTTAGTGGTGCATCTGTTAGCCCTTATACGATCTTGTTTTACCTATCACAAGTTATGTCATATACCTAAGAATCCGTACAATTTGTCAGTAGGTTCGGAATGATCACCGAAATACATGTAACAAGAACTCATTTTGGGGGTGTATCAAGGTCAATCAAAAGATATCAAGTCATTGGTTGTCAAAGTTAGCGGCTATTGGAATATGGGAATAGGCTCAATAAAAAAAAAATGAATGATAATCATTTACACATCGCTCTTTCTATTTGTATCCTTTAATTTGCATGTGTTTTCCCAATGATGACACTATATTATAATCATGAACACTACGTTATACATATAAGTCCTCTATTTTCACGCTAGTGCTGCCCCGGAAAGGTAGCATATCAAACATATCAAATATACTTCATAAATCTGCCATGAGCGTACGAAGAAATATAGCTAACCAAGTGGTTCTTGTCATAAGATCCATCCGCTTGTGAAATTGAGTAGAAATCAGGAAAGCATGAAATGAATTCGAGTGATAGTACACGCTTTAGTTGCACAAGGGAATTCTAAATAAAGCCATGCAGCATTGGATCTCGGAATCTGCACAGTATATGTCATTTTGAAGAAGTCTCAAACTACGGCAGGGGTGTACGGGGTGAAAGTGAGCACGGTTTATTGTATCGGTCAGAAACAATAGCATCCTACAATTTTCGAGTCTATTTTCATATCAACCATATCTCACAAGTATTATTCTCCTTTTACATTTGGTTTTGGCGGTGGGGGGGGGGGGGGGGCTGAAATACTGGGATGATGTCATCTTATTTGGCCCTCAAGGGGAAAATGGACATTTCCAAGCGATGGTTTCAGTTCTCGTGGCCACATCCGGGTGCTGTCTGAGAGAGAGTGGACTCACACGATACTTTGAAAAGCCGTGTTGTTTTAAAATGAAGCTTTATTGAAATGGGAATCTTTGCATCAACCATTTTTGAAATAATAATAATTATTATTGCCCAAAAGATTCAGATTGAGTACTGTATGCCATTCAAACTTGTTTGCACCACTTTCAGACGCAAATTGTAGACCAACGTATAAAATGTTCATTATGCCATTGCCACTATCATTCGGTCACCGCAAAGTTTGGGGGCAATTACTGTAGCTTGTAATCCAGCTCGGAACCGCGGTTGGTTGCCACCTCTTCATCTCCCTTTAACCACATTTTCGACAACATTCAACCAGGGAGGTGAGATCACCTCCCTGATTCAACCATCCTTTGCCCACATTTATAACTATATGTCGGGGTGCCATTGAGACCACTGAGTGCCAATTTTATGCCTTCGCGGTTTCACTACTGAGCTAGAACTCAAAGGGCTCACACCTATCATATTCCCTAATGGACGTGAGTTAAAAATCGAAAATAAAAGAAGAAGAAGAAGAAGAAAAAACAAACAAAAAAAAAAACCCCAAACAAACAAAGCTCAATGAAATACGCATAAGATTCATGCTCTTTCCTGGTCGGTTTCCAAGTAAATCATCTTGTTTCAATTCGGTCATCGCATTTTCAACGGGGGTTTCTCTGCTCAAACTAGTACACAGGGATCGCTAAAGCTATAAATTACGTGATGTTTCACGAGGAAATTCTCAAAAGCCTATTTCGTGTACCCAGGCCTACACATAAACCAAAATAGCTTCTCTTACTTTTAAGATGAGAACTTATGGCATCCATATTGGGCGCAGCATGTAGAGAAATTTTCCCTCATTAACCGCAATCAAAAAGTTTGCTAATAACTCGTCCACGCCTATTTTTCTTTTTCTGGTTTACTTGAGTATCTTTTTACGAATTTGTGAAGGGGCCGGGGCAAGTCCATTTTATTTACTGGGGTGAGACCTTGCACGAAGAAATTGAGCCGCGAACGTTCTTTGCTTTCTCAATCTCGCCGTCATGACGTGCTACAAAATGTTAAAACAACGATGTGTGCTCTTACTAGGAGAGCTGCACTTCGAAGCGCTGTTATTCTGTTGTTATACAACTATCCAGCTTGCTTGTAATAAAATATTTTTCAAATGTTCCAATAATCTTCAGTTGATATACATTTTAGGAGAAAAGACTTGTACTATGTGATTGCGACCAAATTAACAACATGTGACTAGAGAATTCCCCATGAAAGTTTTCTTCTTACGGCTGATCATAATGAAACTTCTCTGATTTTCCCTATATTTTATGGAAGACAAGTTGATTATGATGTGAAATTGTACTTCGAACATTGAGTGCTATTGTTTATACAGCCATTGATATTACACAGTAATTATCCATGGAGCTCATCATATTTGTTTTTTTCTTTTAACTGCCTCCAATTTTGGACCAGTATCATAATTATACAAATTGTAAAAAAAAAAAAAAAAAAATCGATTGTATTATGCCAACAAGGATCAAAGTCAATTTTAAGGAGGTTATCCCTCCACTAAAACAAAGCAAATTATATCACAAAAAAGTAATAACACAAAACAAAAAATAGAACAATCCGGATATCATTTAGAGGGAGTGTTGCTACCTTCATCACACGATTATGTGAAAGGTTAGACATAGCATGATTTCACTGAAAGAAATCACCCCATGTCTTCTGTGTCAGCCTCATCACTTCTGTTTCCACAGTGGGAGAGAGATTCAACATTTAGATTCCTCTAAGATCAAGTACATACGTATTTTTTTCACATTTTCATTGAATTTTGGTCACCGCAATCTTGTCACGAACGCGTCTCAAGCCGAAGAAAAAGAAAAATATAATTGCTAGTGTACAAGGAGGGTTAGTCCCGGTCGGTCGGTCCGTTCGAAGGGGCCAGAGAGAGAGGCGCTCGTCTGGAACCCAGACGAACCCAATCTGGGGGGTACGAGTGGGGTTCATAGAGGGGGTATTAATTACGGTCCCCCGCGACGCCTGCCCCATAACACATCCTGAGGTGACATTTAAAGCAACCACTCGGCCCAAACAATGAGTATTTCCGCATGGCCTGCTCACGTTGTCAACAGATCGTAGTGAAGGTTTGTTCACACAAAACCCACCTCACCTACAGGATGAACTGTGTGACGGTATGAATGACTGAATACCGAAAATGATTAAAACCAAACTAACAACGAACGTTGCGATAACCTCCAAATTTTAAATTTAACTTGTATCTATTTCCTGTCAGTCAAGTGATCGATCAAGCATCACTTTTTTTTTCTAAGGTCACCCAGAGTTCGCTTGAAAATCACATTCTGTTCATGTTATGTGGGGGAATGAAGGTGTGACGGCGTAGATTTCCTACTATAACTTTTACGAGGAGCAATTTATTTTGATTCACGTCGTTGGAACTGACAGAATAAAAGGGGTGATGGACAATGTCACAATAAGTTTAGAACCAGTAGTGGTTTTGTCACTACCCATGGGGGGGGGGGGTGACATCATGAGAGGGTGGAAGAGCATTGATTGTGCGATCACGCTAACGCTCCTATACCAAAGCACAACGGTGCAAAGAAAAAATAAAACGAATGCAGTTCTCATGGCATAGGCTAATAATACATGCACTACCTCTACCACCTGTCTTACTACCAAATTACAGTAACAACAATGAGAACAAAGCGAAATATCAGGAGTCAATTGTTCTCCTGATATTTTCACTAATTCTACTTCTAATACTGTACTTCTACTACTACTACTACTACTACTACTACTACTACTACTACTACTACTACTACTACTACTACTACTACTACTACTACTACTACTGCTGCTGCTGCTCTACTTCCATAATGCTTTTCCTCCTAATGCAAATAACACTACTACATAATTCTGTTTGCTTCAGTTTTGAAGGTCTGTGACATCGTGTCATCCCGGGTCATACTGGTATGAAATCTCACTATAGGAACAACTTTGCAAATGTCATGACGACAAAGAAGAATGTACATTTGACAAAAATTTGCCAGAGTGGTTAAGAAAAAAATATCAAACTGACTGAAACTTTGCAGACATCAAATGAAATTATGAACTTGTAGCAAATACCAGTGAATGTGGGCATTGTTTTTTTTTTTTCGTTGTTTTCACTCCCCTTTCATTCAATTCCTGCAGAAATCAGGAAAATGAATTTCCAGACCTATACCTGCTGACTTCGCAACTCGTTTAGTTACGCTGCGGTATACTGGTTGTGTGACTCTGTGATTATTTCAGCGAGAAATCAGTCATCTTGACACTGAGACGATCGAATTTCTCTCGGGGCGGATCTTCGTGCAATGTAGACAACATCGACACATCAGGCTGTCAGAACTTGAATCCAACTATTTTCGTCTGTCTGTCGCTAATAATAATTTACGCAACCTGTCATGATGGTGTAATCGGTATCAGCATCCCCAGTCGCTGGATGTACAGCATGCCTTACCAATTCTACGCAGACTGTGGATGGTGGATGAATTTAGAAATATTTTGCGGTTATTATCATTATTATCAATAATATTTATTATCATTATAATATTATCATATTTCATTATCATTATGATATTATTATTATTATTATTATTATCATTATTTTCTTTTATTATCATTCTGATATTATTATCATCGATAACGATTACTTTATAATGATTTCAATTATCATTACCATTGTTATGATTCTCATTAGTATTACCATTATCATCATAATCATAATCCTTATCATTATTTTCTTTTCGACTATACATTGATATGAAAACCTTTTGGTCGAGAATTTCCTTTCTTCCACTTCTTTTTTTTTTTTAAACAGCTAATTCATGATAGCAAATTGAATCGTTTTAGCATATCCATGTAAAGATACAATATCAAAATAGAAATCAGTGAAATTCATCAACGAAAGTATGTTTATCAAGACTTGCAGTGACTGATGTGGTTAGTGAAATACAAGACGGGCAATAATCGTGACCATGTTCATCGTGTTCCTTAAAAAGAAAAAAAAAAAACCCACGCAGGTTGGACTCTCTTTTTTTACCCCGCTGTTGTTTGGAGAGGGTGTTACTATTACTGGAGGCACTTCTTTGCTTTTTTGTAGGATTTTTATCTTTGAATGGAAATAACTCAAATCAATGTTCTTTATGCAACATGATAATGCAGTAACTTTAAGATCCCTGCATATTGTGCAGTAATTAAGGGAAAGAGCTGATGTTCCAGGCATGGATAGACAATACTCCTAAAGAATTCTTTAAACAAGTTTCTCACCTCCCTGCTATAACTGACGCGGATGTGGTCGATGAGACTCCGAGTTTCGCGTGAAGTCCGTTTCCGTATACGAAACTTAATGCCTAGAGTGTATTATGACAAAAAACAAAAACACGAATATTAATCGTAAGTCGCTTGTTGTCCATCGTGTTTACCTGCAAGTAATGTTATGCTTGTTGATTTGCATTGCGAGAACAAAACCAAGCCAATGTGCAAACGAAGAAAATAGCAAGTTTTTTTACTTAGACTGGATTGACCATGAAGAGCGTGACGTGGGCGAGTAGCCTATACTTCAGAATTCGTGGACAGCTCAGCTAGGAAGGACAGCTGCTTGAAGGAAGGCTACAAAAACCAGTCAAAACAATCCGTATCATGTTTACATCACCACGTCAAATTATCGATCAATCAATCGTCTGGCTACTACAACTGACCAGACAACGGCCAGTCAATGGACAACCCTGGTAGGATGGACAACCCTGGTAGGACGGCCAACTCCTTGTGATCTACTGGTCAGTTTGAGCAGGGAGGTGTCCTCTCACCTCCCTGGTTTGAGAGCGTCTCCCCCCTGCAGATGTAAGCAAGAAATTGAAGAGACCTTGAGGACTTGTCGCTTGTCCGATAAAACATACTTGTTATTGGTGAAGTTTATTGCCACTGAGGTCGGACGAAATTTGTTGAGGTACAATGTACATTTAATACTTTTTTTCTCTACACACCACGCTCTGTTTCATCGCCTTCGAGATTAGTCGAAAATAACAACCTTTTAACCAGCAACATTCAATTGATCGCATTACCCCGCAGTTTGAAATCCGTGATCTTCAAAACAGCCTATTAGTCGCATTAGTTTTGTGTGTGAGTAATACTGAGTATATAGAAAAACAACAACAAACAAACAAAAAACAGAATGTCAAGAAATTTTGCAAAATCTTAGAATGTAGGCCCTAAATAATGTGTGATCTATAAAGAGACAGGTCCGGAAGCAAACGTCATACAATGTCATATGATTTTCATAAACACTGCTGTAAAAGTAGTAAACAAGAAATGTGATCTTAGTAAAGAAATACATCACATCGCCATTAAATGAATTGTATTTGGATGCACGAGTTCGCACAACCAGGACAGGGAACATAGCTAAACATCATATAGCACCGCTACTAAACATTCAACATAAAGTGACTTGGTGTATAAGTTGAAGGTATCTGATTACAACACTACCCTCCGAAAAAAAATATAGTACCAGACATTTGGAGCCAGATACCCATTACTGTTTAAAAAGTGATTATAACCCCTCTTGTAATTTTAGCAGTTTGTTTTTTTTCACCGTCAAAAGGAACGTGGATGCCCAGGCAAAGATACACAATAAGCACAGACGTATAGAGGAGGAAAGCCACCACAAAAATAAATAAACTCTGAAACAAAGAGAAAATTTCCTATACAGAACTCTCCAAAAAATGACAAAAATCGGACAAGAAATAAGGAAGATATGACATTTTGATTTTTTTTTTCGAAAAAAAGAATTCTTGACCAGCCCTTATGAGTGAGTTGATGATGTCTTGCCCTCACAATTTTTCATATTTATCATATATGAAATTCGGGAAAAAAATATTTTTAGCTAGTAAAGATGAAAAACATGTTTCCATACCAAAATATATCAGAGTTAACATTTGTTCTTTTTTATCTTGGGTGGGTTGTTACATTTATTTATAAAGCTGAATATGAGATTTATATCATTTCTGTATGTGAATTGATTAAGAATTGTGAGAGCATGACGTCATCAAATTGCTGATTTGAAGATTCATAACGACTGGTCAAGAAGTGTTTTCCGAAAAATTTTGAAATTTCAGAATGTCTTAATACTTCCGTATTTCTTATTCGATTTTGATCATTCTGCACTGTTCTATGGGGATTTTTTTTTCTCTTTCTTAAAATATTGATAAAATTTGGGAGTGGATTTTTACAGAGGTAAGAACACTCGAGTTCCTCCGAAGAAAGGGAAAGTCTCTCTTGAATCAAAACCAGGGCGGTGGAAGGTCCAGCGGCTCGTAATGGGCGAACAGACAGGGGTGGGGGAGAACCAGCGTTCTTCTCATCTCGAATACCAACACGCCTCGCAATCAAGTCTCCCTGCTGCCGCTGCTCGTCTGGAATTTCACGAACCAGTCTCCGCTGCTTCCGCGTGCCCTTCAACATCGTCAATTTGAAATCATCAAATATGAAAAAAAAAAAATCATATTTGTTGTTTCAAGAAGATCAAGCATGTGATATTTTAGGAAAAGTCACACATACACACACACACACACACACACACTCTAGTCACACACACACACACACACACACACACACATGCCAACCAAGATTATACTTGAGTAGGGATACAATGCGTTTAGTCATGCAATTGTCATGAGGATTGTCATGATTGAAGTGTCAAAATTTTCTGAGAAATCGTCTGAACCGAGTGCTTCTGTCTGTCAGTATCTGTCAGTATGATATCGATTTTTTAAAAATATCGTATTGATTTCATCTCGCATGCGGTACCAGCAATTTTTCTGCGTTCAGAAAGAAGAGCAGAAACATACACGGGCAAAATGTAAGGTATACGACATACAGTAAGCAGGATTCTGCTTCTGTCAACAGCGTGCCTGTATTATGCGCCGGTATATAAATTTTGACATGCATGAGAACGAAGAACTAGGCCTGTGTCGACTTGCCAAATGAGGTGATAGTCGGGAGTAAATAAGGTTAGTAAATAATATTTCCAGCTATGATTTATATCCAGAAAAAAAAAATACCCACCACCACCACCACCACCACCACCACCAACAACAACAACAACAACAACCAAACATGTTGATGTTCCGTTCGCGTGAGAGGTCATCTAAGTGAGACGAAATTTTTTAATGAGGCATTCCTCCGTTTTATTATTCATGTCAATAGCCTTGACAATGTACGTGTAAACGCTTTTAACAACACCATGTATAGTTACTGAGCTACAAAGTTAATGTGACATACCCAAAGCTGCTATAAGGCAAGCAACATGAAGTGATTTCGCTGTGAAACTCTTGATATGTGTACAGAAGGTATATTTAACAATCTATACCCTTGATTCAGTTTTATGTGTCGTGAAGTAGGTTCCATTTTGATGTATAGTCAAAGTTGTCCTTACAACGAAGACATTTTAGTAAGATAAGTGGGATGTAAATCAAAAGATAACAAAGGAATAGTTGAGATGAATTAGATGAATAGTTGAGAAGGTTTTAAACCTATGTGAAATACAATGAATCAACTCACCTTAGGTCACATAGGCCTTTCATAGGATCTGTCTTTAACTGATGATATCTACTCACATACTAATTCTTTAAAGGGATTATATAGTTTTGGTTGAGACCTAACTTCAGGTTTGTAGCATTTTAGGGTGAGATAATGAGAAACCCCTTACAAAATATGACAGAGCATATAACTCCAAGAGGAAGTCAACGTGTATTTGATGAAAAATTGATCATTTCAGTATATATATATATATATATATATATAAATATATATATACATATATATGAATGATATTCAGTCTCTTCCAGCCGCTATAAAGCAGGGATGGTGTAAAAAAAAATCAGAAATACTCCATCATGAAGATGACGAGAAATCGCTTCATATATGGCTGTAGGCCTAATGATAAAATGACGAGTAAATTTCTGTTACGTGCATGTGCTACTGAGCCAATGGGAAATCGTAATCATATCAGAAAAATGAAGCAAAATCCTGCAGTCAATGAGTGAATAAACATATTCGCAAAACACAGACAGCGACATCGTCCTATCAATGTAATACGACCAGCTCCTTAATTCATGGGAATTTGTTGTGCATAGTATGCAATTTAAATCTTATTTCTAGCAGTTCTCTTCGCTGAGCATTCTTATTTGTATGACGTCACACAGACTTCACAACGTATAGTATTTCACTGGTCCAGACGTACTGTAGCTTCTTCTTCTGTCTCTTTCCTTTTCTAGGCCTATTTTGTTCTCAAGCTTTCGCCATAATACAGACCTTCATCAGGATCTAAGCAAAGACATAGAATGACATAATGTGCTATTCCAGCGATGTTGTAATACCTGTACAGTGTATTGTAATTTACTAGTTATATAATCAATTATTATGATAAGTGTTTATAATACACTTATACACTTATGGACAAACGAATGACCTCCCATGTGCCAGTTAATCTCCAAAGCAGTCTATAGTTTCCAGAAGTTTTTGTAGTGTAGTATATGACTTTGTTTGGGTCGTAGCTGTGAAGGGAGTTCTGAGACAATTTTGTCGTCTAATTTTCAGATCTAATATATTCTTTAAAAATGTAACGTTAATGGAAAAAAAAAAGAGTGGAAAGTCACATGGTGTGAAGCAATGCGATCGACAGTGTCCATACCTACTGTCTTCCTGTCTTTATTTGACTATAGTCTATACCAATCCAGCACTATAATAGTGCGATATGTGCTGGTATTCCTGTTGGCCTGCTGAACAAAATCGATATCGGGGGAAATGTTAATCGTCACGATGAAACTTATTTCAACCCAATGTAGGTAGTAAAAAACGGGTACAAATCCTTAATCATTGGTCATTTGAAGTAGACATACGACATAGCACTCTCGCATATTATAGGCTACATAAATAATTATATTCATGCATGCTCATAACACCTTATATACTATTTTCGTCTCGCTTTGTGACTATATAGTAGCGTACTAGTACATTGGTTGTTTCTCTTTGTGTTAATTCCCCGCGAAAGTGTCAGTCAATGCAATATTGTTGCATGTATAAAAGAAGAGTTTCCCTTTAATATTGTGACCATGATCCTTGACACAATAGGGTGGGACCAGCTAGCTGTTTGTCCGCTCGCTTGGCCTCGCCAAATAAAGCCAAACCATGTCCCAAGAAAAAATGTCCGTGGACGATATATGACATGGCTTTGAGCGACGTATTATATCCTCACGCAAAACTTTCTTTCAGACAACTTTTTTTGAATTTGGAAATAATATTTTAGATTTAAAGGGGTAATAATAACTATAATTGTGATGTAACTCTTCAATGAGTATCATCCAGTAGAGAAACACACTAATAATCACTGTGAATGTTGTGTCTTATAGTTCTGCAAACTCTCTAAAAGTGTTGATTAGAATATGGAGCTACTACAAGCTTATAATCACAGTGTGTGACATTTGTTTTATAATCAGAATAATCAATATTCATTTCTTCTTCTCCTTTAGCTCTTCCTCATCTCCCCTTCCTTTTTCCCTTTCTTCACCTTCTTCTGCTTATACTGTCTCCCTTCTCTTCTTCCTTCTATTTTTCTTCTTTTCTTCTTCTTTTCCTTCCCCCTCCTCTTTTTCTCCTATAAAATATGTCGTCACTGACGAGGGTATTCCCTGGCCCTTTAGACCGTGTTGTTATCATGCATACTATTGCTATAGCCCTTATCGTTTTCTTTTGTTTAGACCCCTTAAAGGAGATGGCTAGTAACTGATCAGTGGGAATCGGTGGGAATGCTGGGGGATGATTGTTCCAATCCTTGTGGGATACATTTAAGAGTACACTAGATATCTATTGTTGTGTGAAAATTATTTGCTTCAGAATGGTCTCATATTCAAGTAATGTGCAGTTTAATGTTTCCAGGATAGCATGCCTGTACAGTGACGGGGCATTAAGCTGCACATTACTTGAATATGAGGCCATTCTGAAGCAAATAATTTTCACACAACAATAGATATATAATGTACTCTTAAATAAATCCCACAAGAATTGGAAAAATCATCCCCAAGCATTCCCACTGATCCCCACTGATCAGTTACTAGCCATCCCCTTTAAAGGCATCATTTACCATTTGCAGATGAAACAAAAACCCAGCATTAGTGGTTCAAAATAGTTCTAAAATGTGAGTTAGGGATAGAAACAACCAATGTAAAAAATTGAACCAGTGTAATCGATGTTAAGTATTGTTAAATATACAGAGATACGAATGTGAACAATAGTTATAATAAAAATGTTTCAAGACTAAACCGTCTACAGTTATGGTTTAATGAGAAAAATAATGATATCTCCTTATATTCTAGGCTGTATTGCAGAAAAATTTATATGGTAGGATGTTTTGTGATACAACTGACCTACACCACCTCCCTGCCTACACATTACACATAATTATGCATCAAAAGTGATATCTTGAACATTTTCTAAATCACTGCTCACAAAGGTAAACAAGACTTTAATCAGCAAGGAAAAATGTTGGTAGGATTTTTCATGTCTTTAGAAGTGAAAGAAGGATATACAGGTCCTAAACATAACTGAAACAGGGAAGTTTGCATTTAAGTGAATGTGTGTGCGTATGTGTGCGTGCGTGAGTGTGTATTTGAACAATACAAGTACTGCCATTGGTTGATTTTGACTCATTGTTTAGTTTTGATTCATTGAACGCATGTCTTATTTTGCATTGTTAAACTTAAGTAATATATGAATCAAAGCTTTGTAGTATCACTAATTTAAAACAACACCTTCCATTCAGATCGGAGAATCATTCAGATTACCTCTTATTCAGGCCAGGGCCAAGACAATGTCTATCAGAATAATCTTTTACTATGTTTCACTTTGCATTTGCTCAAGGCATAGAAATCGAGGCCACGAGATCACCTATTAGATTATCTCATGCTGCAAAACAGACTACAGCACATAGGCCTAGTTGATTACTGATCAGTTATTCACAACAATTCTCGACGAAACAGCAGAGAAACGTTCCGTTGTGTGTGTATGGAAGGACAACAGGACGATATTTCCAAGCGACACAAGTTATCCGGTGACGGCGTCGTGCTGTCTAGCCACAGCGGGCAGGCAGGTAAGAAAAATGGTTCCCGTTATTGTGTAGACTTGTACCCAGTCACTTTGGAAATAGATTTAATCCTTTGTACAAGAATGATAATGCTGCGAAGAGGGTAGGGTATGTGGGTTATTGGGTACGATCAAAGATCTCCTTAATACGTACGAAATATTGACAGCCGTCAAACTTGATGCAATTCAACCTCCGTGCAGGAGGTCCTTTAAAAAAAGAAACAAAGCACAAAAACAAAACAAACAAAATAAAACTCCGAAAGTTCACTCATTGCTTTGTGCGACAGCCAAACCGAGCGAACGGCATCTGTATCGGTTATATTTGCGTCTCATTTAACTGTTTGAAAACTTCGCGAGGAAACAGATGAAGGCATGCACTGATGTAGGAATGGGCTCGAACATGTTTACTTGATGAGTCATCATTAGCGTCTAATGCAACTAAATTCTGACTTTTCGAAACTCGATTTATCCCTAGCGGATGACAGCTATTTCCACTTAGTCTAAGAGGTTTCATCCAAAGAAGAAACCAAAGCTTATCATGAAAAATATTATGTTTGGCCTACAGCCTTCTACAACATGCAAGTAGAATGTGGGTAAGGCCTTGACAGAAATTGCTCATTTCATAGGTAGAAGAGAAAAAAAAAATCTTTTTATGATCTACTTTTCTTGTTCAAAGGGTAACATGATTGTTAGACAATGATCTATGCAGCATTATCTTCTCTATGTAATCATATTTCCTGTTTCTCTTTTATTTTCCTCTAAAGTGCATAGAGACCTTGCCAAAGGTATTATGTGCTATATAAGAACGGTGATTATAATAATGATAATATTAATAATAGGATATATCACAATGTGAAGTACATCTCGCAAGACAAGTCTGTTTATATTCAATGAACATGGGATATATACAGAAATATGACAACACTTTTGGATTTAGAAGTAAATTTCCTGTGTTGGGCTTGGGAGCGTAGACTTTCATATAATAACGTTACCTTATAGCTGTAGGCATATAAAGACTGAAGTATAATTCCCAATTGAATGGCTTTTAAGGATTAAATTCATCTATTGGACTGGTTTAAGACTAATGTGAGCTATGTGGCTGATCAGGTGATGTGAGCTTCATGGCCCAAAACGTATACTGACGTCATCACCAAAATGACTCATTTGTATCAGGTGAAAGGTCAAAAATCTATTTTTTCTAATTTTTTCTTTTTTTTTTAAATGCCCAGCAGTTTTCACCAGCGCTAATCTTTTTGTCTGGGCCTGGCGCAAATAACGCGATCAGATTGGTGTCTGCGGTTAAAATGCCAGGGAAATGGGGAATAGGTTGAGAGAGAGAGAGAGAGAGAGAGAGAGAGAGAGAGAGAGGGGGGGGGGGGGAGTGGGGAGAGAAGGGGGAGAAATAAGGTTTTTTGCGGCATCTCTCCCTTTCTAGATGTCCAATGACTCAACGCTGAACTTGATTTTGTAGTTTTGTTCTGGATCTGTTGGCGGTGCGGTACTACAAAAAAACAGAGGCTGATTTGAACCTGTCTGCGGGGTCCCCTTTGAACGCTGATAACCCCTTGAGAGATTTACTATGTTCATTCCATTACACGTTAAATGCACACCAGCAGACCTGACTTTAATTTTCTTTTTATCTAATTATAGTTTTGTTTTGTTTTTCAACTGCGGGAATGAACTGTTAAGCCTACAGTTAAAAATGGAGAGGTGGGTTACTTACTGAACTAATGAACTTGCTTTTTTTAATTTTCATCTGCCTCTTTTTTATTTGTTGTCGTCTGTAATATTTGACATTGAATAAGTACGCTGGAGAAAATACCAATAACTCCCACTTTCTTGCGCTCTGCTTCGCCTAGTCTGCCAAAGGAAGTGTACCTAGTACAAAATTGTAGCTCCTTGTTTTGCCAGCGCCGTTTGTGCAAGAAACTCCAACCGCCATTATTACACATAATACCACTGAGTGGAGCGAAACATAATGTACTACTCACAGTGAGGCAATGAAATCGAGAAGCACATTCACAATGCCGAGGAATATCAGAGTTCTTGTGCCAACTGTTCGGCTCACCGGTATGGGGTGGGGTTTTACAGTGACATGAATTAACCACATTCTCTCGGCTGATGGAATACAGAAGCCGGAGAATGTATCAGAGCGGAGAGGTAATGACAGAATTATGAGACAGCAGCGGGAGGGATTCCGATGTTCTAGAGAAGGAATAAGATGCGGTACTAAACGTCTCTCATTAGGAGGTATTGACGTCTATTATTCCCGCTCGGAATGTTATTCCCTTTCAATAAAACGATAAAGGGGTCTGAAACTAGATGCCAGAGAAAATTTATCCTCAAATGAGTTAATAAGCACTGATGGAGGAAAACAGGGAGGAGAGGCAAAGACCTTGAATTACCCGAGCAGCAAAAAGCTAAACATTTCGTAGTTCTTTGTCAAAGACAAACAACTTTGCTTCTTGTTTTCCCTATGTCTGTATGTTGCCTCCCATCGTTCCCTTGTGGATGCGCGCTTTACACAATTAATCTCAGACACGCAGTGCACATTCAATAGGCCTACTGGTTGCATTTACCAACAGAGATGCTATTTGAAGTCTTCTTCTAGAATGATTTCTCAGAATGGATATCATTACAGATGGGAATGAGCCACTGTTTTTGCATGTGAATATGGTTTATAATACTTTATTTGGGTTCCATGCCATTTGCTCCTGCGACAATTGCTCCCATGAAATGTTTGCACGCTAATCAAAACATAAATTCTACCCACAAACATAACCCTATCCCTAATCCTAATATTCTCACATCAAATCACAACCTTAACCCCAAAGTCCTTTGAGAAAATAAATTCGGAGTAATTGTCGCAGGAGCAAATGTTGTGTCACCCCTATTTGATTCATATTCGTTTTACTTTTCGAACATACCATGCTTTACTATCTCGTTTATCATGTTGGCATATTGATCACGACCGTCGTGTGTATGTGTGTCTATGTCTGTGTCATTTGAGAAATAAGGAAATCTTGAAATGCTTTTGTTATATACGGATCTATCACACACTTGACGCGTTGAATGATTACTAATGAAAACACTGAATGAGGTGGATGAGCAAATGGGCTAATGGGAAATTTCTTGCAGCTCGCCAGCGCTCAGGAGCTGTTTGGAGTTCATCATCATTGTCTTCGAATGCCTTTAGGGTAGCTTGTGTTCTCAATGCATTAAACATGTATGTCTAGACAAACATCTGGCATTAGGTTACAAAATAATGACAAA
Organism: Diadema setosum; assembly: GCF_964275005.1. Taxonomy (NCBI): domain Eukaryota; kingdom Metazoa; phylum Echinodermata; class Echinoidea; order Diadematoida; family Diadematidae; genus Diadema; species Diadema setosum. The sequence goes on from NC_092689.1 coordinate 18,475,434, forward strand.
ATAATCACAAAATCAAGTAATCGCTTTGTACCAACATGGGCCCTATGAACCCATATTATAGCAAGGATGTATGGCTTTCATACCGGTTACAGCTCGTTATTCCGAAGGTTCGTTATTCCGAAGGCTCTTCAGTCCGAAGATTCGTTATTCCGAAGGTTCGTTTTTCCGACTTTCATTTTCGGATTAACAAATCTTCGGAATGACGAACCTTCGGAATAACTGACGCCACAAATGTTCGTATTAACGAACCCTTTTTCATTTTCGGATTAACGAACCTCTAGGTATAGGGAATTTGTGTGTTTCGGATTAACGAACCTTCGGAATAACGAACCTTCTGAATATCGAACCTTCTGAATAACGAACAGCACCCTTTTCATACCTCCTTCGTCACGGTGGATTTGAATGCGATTGTCAATCCCGCATAGCGAACATAATTTCTTCTCTTTTTTTTGTTAATTCTTGCACATTAGCTTCAACCAGTCCCTTTTCCAAGTTTCTAAAGACAAATATTATATTTTATCAAAAATAATGGCCCTATCACACTGTCGCATTCATGTGAAATTTAATTTAGTGTCTTTTCATAGACAAACAGAGAGAGAGAGGAAAAAAAAAACCTTTTTACAGTTTTCCATGGCTGTATAATCTTTATCATATATCTAGCATTTAGCATGGTTTATTATCTATGAAAGCTCGTCTTTGCCTTTGATTATGACCATTCTTGTACAGCAACGCCCTCATTGACAGTGTTGAAGTCTTCAAAATAATTCCTGCCCAATCTAATTTCGCTTGCATGAACATCGCATACCTCGTGAATGTTCCTTCGTTTATATCCGAATTATACCTGTTCTCCCAATCAAATAATGAAAGGAAAATGGAGATAAGGAAGGAGCTTGCACTGCATCTGGTGGTTTCCATCCAAACTTCACATTCATTGTGATTTTATGATACTGACGATGAAAGTGTAAATTTAAAGTTGACCTGTAAACATATTACTGTATATTATATAGGCCTACGTGATTTAATGACTTGTCATCGTGGTCAGAAACATTGCAAAATCCTTATCAAAAACAATTTTGCTGTATGACTCGTGGGTGTCGGTCTCGTGACGTGTACCAGTTTCAATTACGAGTTAAGTGGAATCATTAAATGATATCTGTAGCCAACACAGATCATGAAAGCCTAGTTTTGGAAAAAAAAAATGAAAAGATGAGGTGCCACATTACATTATGAAGACAACGAGTATAAGAATATGTAATATTATAGAATTATTTGACTATAAATTTGCCTCTACAAGCGAAGACTTATTTGCATACAACATCAATGACATTTACAGAAAGGGCCAACTACAGTGTCACGAGAGGATATTGTTGGGAACGTGCGAGCTGTGATTCTTTTTCCTTTCAGAGAGTCTGTGGTTTTGTCAGGCGACTTTTGTCAAGTCTGTCCAGGAGAATTCACGCGACTCTGACCTCTCAAACTTAGGTCACACCAGGGACATCATATAAACTTCAGGGAAAAAATCCTCTTGTAAAATCTTGATGGCGGGAAAGACATGAACGGATGTGGTGACGAAGGCACAGTTACCCCAAGCCAGCCATGTGGTCACGTAGCGTCGCTCTGAGCCGCACTTATGCACATACACAGACAGACAAACACACACAAACACACACACACACACAAAGACACAAACATAGAAGAGCTACAAAATTGATCCCTATTCCTCTATGGACTTAAAGGAGGTCCTTAACCCAGTCATTTCCAACGGTCAGGCTGTTATACGCGATGGTAATAGAATTCTGAGGTTGTAGCTCGGAGAGGGTTAGGCGCAGGACTAATTTACCTTTATAATAATGAAAAAATTATCTCATGTAGGGCGCGTGCACACACACACACGCACACACATTCACACGCACACACACACACACACACACACACACACTCCCAGGAATGCCTCCCTCAAGTCCAATCAAGGAGCTACCACGATCGCATCTTGTGTCCATCACAGAATCAGAGGGATTTTCCCCATCATCACAATTATAAAGTTGGAACGATCATTATAATTTCCCCTAGATTTTTATCTGCAGATATCGCTTGCCATCGGAAGTAGGTGTATCAATGTCTACCTTAAAACATGCTTAAACAAACCTTGGGATGGTTGGCGAGAGTTGGGAGTTGAAATATTCTTTTCTTCCCTTCCGTTCAGCTTGAGGACATGACGCTTTCTCCTGTCCAGGTCATTCGGGAACACATTGGTTCATAGCTTATTCACCGTCACACAGCGACAACGTGCTTTAGGTTAAAGGAGAATTCAGGACCACTTAAAAGTTAGTTTGACGAAATAGAGTAAAATTTTACAAGCTCAACAGTGAAGATTTAAGGATGTTATGAAATTGTGAAGTTTTGTTGATTTTCATGAAACATTTCTTGGACAGTCAATATGATTATGTACATAGGTGAGTAACTTGATGTTGCCATCGTCTCAAAACTTGCTATTATAATCTGTACACAGAATCTTGAATTTCCTAGTTTAGATGCAATTATGCCCAGTCTCAAATCATAATGTATTTGACTGACCATTATTTTGATGTTATTTAGCCAAGAACAACATTATGTTTTATATTATATCAGAAATATTGTTTTTTTTTTTGTCAGGTTGGTGCTTTTTTACACAATCAACAGAAAATTGTGAGGTAATGACAAAATCTTCTCATTCATTTGCATTTTTATCAACTGTTCTAGAACCATTTTCAATTCAATTCAATTCAATTCAATTCAATTCAATTCAATTCAATTTAATTCAATTCAATAGAACATTTATTTCCAGATCAATTCGTGTAGAAACAGTTTTTTATTCAGTAATGATAAACTGGAGGTGACAACTCAGTAAGCACAGCTTGAAGTGAGTGCACCTTTAACATTTGAAAACGTAGTTGAATCTGATTGAAACATAGCTAAAAAGTACACCAGAGATTAAAGCTAAGGATGCAGGAGGAAAACAGATAGGAAGAAGGAAAAAGAGAAAGAAAAGAAAAGAGAAGAAAAAAATAACATTAAGAAGAGGTGAAGAGAACCCAAAAATATATAATACTAAAACAAACCAAGGCAGCATTGTACATACATGTACGTACATACATGTACATGTATATATGCATTTTAGTGAATCAAGAGAAATTCAGCGGCCCTCACTATAAACTACCTTATATGGATGAATACAACTTTTTCTTGAGTCTTATCTTAAAACAATTTTGAGATGGTGCATTTCTTATGTCTTTAGATAAATTGTTTCATTTCTTGGGGCCCATAAAACGAATATCATGTTGGTAAGACAAGGTTCTGGGTCTGGGCAAATGCATTAATGACGAGGAGCGTGTATTGTAATTATACACATTCTGATTGATATCAAACAATTGAACAAAATGGTCAGGCATAAGTTTGTTGACACACTGATATATAAAATACATTGCTGATAGGTGGTGATATTCTTCAAAGTAAGCAATTTTAGTTTTGAGTATAACGGGCCTGCTTTAGATTTCGGGTTCGCTCCATGTATGACTCTTACTATTTTATTTTGCTTTGAAGTCAATGTCTTTAGACTGGACTGAAAAGACTTCCCCTCACCATGTTGCAATAAGACAAATAGGGCAAAACAAGAGTGGAGTATAACATCAGTAATACATCAGTAGGTAACATGTAGCTTAGTCTGGATATAATACCAATGTTCTTTGATATTTTTTTTCTCTGTCTCTTGTATATGAGGCTTCCATGTTAATTTTGAATCTAAAATAACACCAAGAAATTTTGTTTTCTCTACCCTAGGAATTTGCAACATTGAATAAAATTCAAACCTACCTTTATTTTTTTATCCGATTTCGATTATAATTTTCACTGTATGGCTTGTAAAGTGTTACTTTTAACTAGTGCGGAATTCCAGTTTATTATACTAACGAAATAAATGAGATCGTGGTCTTGAGCTACAGTGATGTTCCTGTACGAGCATGCTTTTCAATGCAAGTCACTTTTCAACTATACCACGTATAGCTAGCATTCGCGTCTTGTGAACATAATCATACATGTATATCAGCTCATGATTTAGCAGAAATTGGCGGTGATGGTTCTGATCAGTAGACGTCACGTGATCATCTTAACATCACAGAAACTCTGTGGTGTAAGGCGAGAAATCGAGGTACCTAGCATGCCTTAGTAATTCCAAGAACGCTCGAACATCCCCGTTAAAGGTTCACCCCTGAAAGCAAATTAATATGACTGAAATTAGAGACAGAAAAAAAAAATCAACACACGTTGTACAAGAAAACACACTGAAAAAATGGAATAGAACAACACGGCGTGATTTATCTTGGCCCAATGAAATTCTCGTTCAAATCATACATGACTCTATTCAGTCTGCTTTAGACGTTTCTCGCTGAGCTCAATATCATGTTACGCACTGCAATTTTAATCGTTTTTTGTTGTTGTTTTAGTCTACGTCTGCGTGTACTTTCTTGTGACAGAGACACGAGTATAACGTGAAATATAAGTGTGGGGCTCTTACAAAATCAATTTCCTTTTATCAAACTCTCGGGAAATAAATGCAGCGCACACAATCTGGCAATCTCCGTTTGATTTTGAAAGCTATTTTAAAATCCATAAATGTTCACCCATGGCTGCACCTTGCTGTATACATTAATTCGCTGGCGAAGGTTCGCCGCGCTTGGTTTATTGCCATGTAAGATGATTACGCTCGCAACCCCCATTAATTCGATCAAAAAAAAAAAAAAAAGAAAAAAAAAAAGAAAAGAAAAATGAATATGAACAATCGAAGAATACTAGTGCGTCTGTACAATTCATGCATGTGATTCCCAAGGCTTGGCTAGTGTACTATTCAGACACACACAATTGCCTCAGCTTTCAAACTGTCGTGAAAACTTGTACAGTTGAAAACATCTACCTTGAGAGTTGCTTTGAAAACCGACCATGTACTATTAAGTAAAATTTTGTCTTTTTTTTAGAGGGGACCTTACGAGAATGTATTGCCAACACGTCACGAGTTCGACCCCCACGAGTCATATAGCCCACGAGTCATAACAGCCAACAAGTATTACAGCTCACGAGTCGTATATAAGGCCTACGAGTCCGACACTAGACAAACAAGGTCCACGAGTTTGCCTAGTGCCGGACTCATGGGCCTTATTTGCCTTGTGCCGAGCTCATGGGCTGTATGACTCGTGGGCCGTATGACACATGGGTGTCGGTCTTTGGGGATGACCTCCAAGGTTACCATTCCAGTGATTTACATAATTTCACAATGATCATTTAAAAAAAACAACTTTAACGTCTGAGCAATTGAAAATTAGCTTTTTTCTTTGAAACAGAAAAAAAATCCAAACAAACAAGCAAACAAACAAGCAAGCAAATAAAATGGACAGCCACTTATCAATAGGTGCATAAACTAGGAGTGGTGTACGTAATTTCAAGGCTGGAAGACACGAATAGAGTTGTGTATTGCATTGCAAAATGAGCACATTTAATCTGGCCTAGATATCTTTTTGGGAGCTTTATTTTTTTTTCATACTTGCGGCACCATGCCTCAAGGTATATGCACAATGTTTACTTCATAAGCTCATGATGTTTGTTTATGTTCTCTAACTAAATGGTGTTTACAGATCGCAGGAAATGTGCCTTCACTTTATATTCATCGAAATGCCAACGAGCCCATTCGAGTTACAATGTAACTAACTACAAGGCCAGATTGCTATCACTAGGTACAACATCTTTGTATAGAATACAAAGGGGAGAGAGAGAGACACACATAGAGGGGAAATAAAGGTGACGAGCGTCAATGAAGAGTGAGGAAAGAAGGAAGCTGCGCCCGTAATAGGGTGCGGGATCCATCTGTACGTGTCCTTTGTCTGACGTCATCACGAAGCGTAAACACGTTTTGTGTCACAGTGCGTGTGTTATTGGTGTAATAGTTGCGCTGTGTGGTTATCTATTAATGTATTGTGACATCACATTTTTCTCTGATAATACTCTTTGAAGAACGACTTGATTAGTTACATATCATATTCTCTGCCGGTAATTCAACTTAACTTTCATTTTTACTCCCGTATCGTTTATGCACCATACATCGACTTTATCACACGTGGCCTTGTAATCACACGCATATTTCCCTGTTTGCTTAAAAAAAATCAAATATTCAACCAAAGCAAACTTACGAGACGATGACAACATCGAGTCAGTTGTGACATTACGCAAACCTCTAGCATGGTCTTATTTCATCATAAGGTTTGATTAAACTTCTGCGGTTCTATTTGATATCACTCTCTAGGTGAAGGTCAACCTGATCGTGAGTAAAAGAACTTGTTTGATACATTTATCGTCATCTTTCAAAGACATAATATGACATTTGATCCATCATAGCAGGCCACCCAACACAACGTAGAAGTCGATTTCAAGGAATAAAGAAGCAAAGAAAATCTTCTTTATTGTGCGGAAAAGGGAACTTCAGAGAACAAAAAACGCGTCTGTTTTCGTTTCTGATCGTATCATTTCGTCCATCCATATTGCACCCATGCGTAGGTAATCTTATCCTCGTAGCGATACGATATGCCTTTTGGCTCAGCGTCCGTGTAAACTAATACTCGACATTTAATCCCGTAGATGGTTTCGACAGAGTGTGCCTTCAATTATATTGCCCCTGTCACACCAGCTCGGCGTCAGCCTTATCCAAACAAGGATTGTTTGTTGCCACTTTCATAAATGAACTCAAAAGATGAAGACTGCGTCATGTCCATGGTTATATTCTGCCTATCATGTGTGCGTTTGCCTGCATTTTTTTGGGTTTAATTCTATTCGTTTTTTTTTAAGTTTTATTACTTCGACGCCAATTTGAATCACTTTACTTTGTTGGGCAAAAACTTTAGGAAGTAACATCATTCCTGCATATACGTCTGTGAAGAGACAGAATTGGAGCCGACAATGTCATGCCCATTTGCTAGATTTTGAAATGAATGAATTCAGACGTTGGCATGCATTCATTTGTCACATTCATTCAATTTGTTTATTACAGAATTGGTACCCCTGATCCAAATTGTGTTTGATGATAGTAAGCATTCTATTTGTTTGTTTGTTTGTTAGCTTTATGATGATAAAAATATCCAGCGTAAGGTTTTGCACACGAATCGACATAAGCCGCAGAAGTGAAACCTGCTGTCCGTAAAGAAGATGTCAAGTGCACAAGATGCTTTTATTATTATTGACAATAACGACCGTCAACAATGAGCTGTTACCTAACAACATCACCAAACTAAACGGGTTGCCTCGCTCCACCCAAACAGGTGACCAAATATGGGCATAAAATCACGCGCGTCCCCCACTTTCGCGTGCCGTGTCACTGCACAGGCGCACAAGCATCCATTTGAGTGAAATGTGACCTCATACGGCTTTATCTGCCCCCATTTCAGAAAGCTCCCTCATCCTCTCGCATTACCCATGGTGTCGGATGCAGTAAGCCTGATCACTGTAACAATGGCGGTATTCCATTATCTAATAGAAAAAGGAGAATGCAACAAAAAAAAGAAGATACTATATAAGCATGCTAATACGAATCCTTGATCAAAAACAAAAAGGGAACCTCACAAAGGAATTCAAATATGGAGGAAGTCATTACGCGGAGACTACAAGCATTGTAAGATTTGCCTTTTATACAGAAGCGCCACATTCTTATTGTATTTATAGAAAGGAATTAAAACACACAACATCAATTAAAACAGTAGACATGGATACTATAAGCAAAATTTTCTTGATGGAGAAGTTTACATTTTGAAGCAATTTTCCTCAAAAGTGATTTTTGATAGGAGAGATAATCACAAACGACCAATCAGTGAGACAGATTGCCTTAAAGGATTACTTCATGCATAAACATTTTTTTTTTTTATATTTTAGTGTTGCCTTACCACATTTGTTAGTAAAGCGTAGAAAGAAAAAGTTGAATACGCTGTGCTGAAGTGCTGAAAACTCAAATGATGGCTCCTGCGCAACAGCGTTGCAAACACTTGCAAAATTATAGATTGTCAAAATTTTTATAAGCAATCTCACGCCATGTTCAGATTCACTTTGATAGAATAAAGGCGAATAAGTTCATATAGAAAGCTGACGTTTTTATCATAATCGAATATATCAATATCAAAGAGTTATGGAATGTTAAAGTCTCCCAAGGTTTTGTAGAATATTCGATGAGCTCATGATGTCATTATCCCACGTTTTCGCTCTTGTTTGTGGACAAATACATCATTTGCCTTTTTGTTTTGATATATATAGCAACTATCCTTTCCCTGAAGTCACAATGTCACTAGGTTTTTTACGGTACATTGCTTATTTGATGCGAAGCACATTTTTTCTTGTAACATGTGAATGTAATATGTATCATAGCTCGAATTCATTAGGTCCGATGTCTATGACAGTTTCATCATTAATATATATATATATATATATATATATACTATATACATATATATATATATATATATATATATATACTATATACATATATATATATATATATTATATACATAAATATATATATATATATATATATATATATATATTTCAATGCTCAAGAAAAAAGAATCAATCCTGAAACTATGAATACTTCTCATTTTTGACAGTTTTGAATATGCAGAATAAAGCTCAATTATATCAAGATGAGGTCATGCCGTCCCTGCTCGACCAGGGAGGTGGAGACTTTTTCCAGATCATCTCTGGTCCGCCCGCCAGTTATTTTCACTACTGACGCAAACGGAAAACTAATCGTACAAAGGTGTTGTCGATTTTTTCACCGTTTATAGCTGCAATTCTTGTATCCGTTGTTAAACTCTTTTTCATGTATCAATGAAGACGATTACATCCGCGGGGCATGATAATGACGTAATAATAGCAGATTACCAGCATGAAAGAAGAAATGTCACTTTGCGCGAGGCCAGTCGACACCTGAAGGCAGCTAAGAACTGAATTTGAATACTGTATACTTTCATTTGTATCAATTTATATACATGCTTTTTACAAAAATATGCATTTACATAAAAAACATTTAAACGACATAGACCTATAAGACATAAGAGAGGCATCACTTTGCCAACATTGTGAAACATGATGGAACAAACTGATAATGATAGTGATAATAATGATGAAAATTATATACCATTACATCATCATCATCATTGTTACCAGTTCAAAATACTATTTTACTTTAATAGTTTTAAAGATAATATCGTTTGAATGATAATAATATTCATGGGTTCGTGGTCCTAGGTCAGACATACGAGTCCATGTGGCACAAATCGACTCTTCGAGCATATACGGCACTCTGTACTGTATTGTACAGCTCATGATGGAGCAATACTCTATTTAATGGGATTTTATTAACTATGCTCTGTTCAGGCTACCCAAGGGCACATGTAGATCACAAAAGAAGGGAGATATAATTTATAGGACCATAATCTATCATTACCAGGGATGTATTTGGTATGAATAACTGCACCGATGTCTTGTGAGAAAATACAGATGACATTTTATGGAAATTGGAAAAGCATGTAATCAGGTATACTTGAAAATTTAGTGGTCCCCCTACGCCGTCACGTCCCATGTTTTAGGGTCTCTCTCAACAATGCACCATTATGTCTGCGCACCAGATGTTGGGCACCAAAGCTCCCGAAGAGGAGGCAAGCAGGCGGTTGCTTGGGGAGGGGCATGGGGTGATGAGGGAGGGGCAGTACGGTAGCAGTCGCCCACGAGAAAAGGCACAAAGGACACAGACAACCAAAATGTTCACCATAATTCCTATAAGGAAAACCAAAATGTTCATTATGATACCTCATTAAATTTTGCTGTGTATTATGACATCAAACTGCGGCACTCGAAATCTTATAGACTGTCGTTTTATCAGGGTCAAAACAGAACGCAAATAATAGCTTACACAGCTTATGCAGCTGTAGACGATAATGTAATCAGGTGCAGTTTCATTTGTTTGTTTCTTCGGAGATAGTGCTGAGAAAGATATCTATTCATCTGTCTAGAATATAGGCCTATCTGTCTTCGTGGTAGATGAATTAGAAGATGGATAGATGAATATATAGATGTAAGATATGGATAGAGACAGACAGGAAAAAATAAAGGTAGAGAGAGAAATACAGGAAGACAGACAGACAAACAGACAGACAGGCAGATAAAGACAGGGGTAAGAGAAAGGATGCGGAGTCGGATGGGATTCGGTCATAAGGGAGCAGATCCAGGTAAAATGCCCCCTTCCCATTCACCTCTCCACCGATGCGTCGTCCCTGGATACCGCCCCGACTGTGACCGCAAAACGCCCGATGGTCGCGTCCCGCGTCCTCATGTTGTGTTGCCCTGGCAACCGTCAAAACAATAATCCAGAAACAAGTGAATTAGGTTGATTGGCACTAGATTTTGTAAAATGAATAGGTAAGTCCCCCTTTTTTCACTCGAGGAATAAATTTTGCACCCCTTCAGGGATGTTGTTATTGTCTTTGCTTTCTAAGTCGAAGCCTTTAGGCGCTGAATGGCAAAATATAGTTCTATTAGATGTAACTGCGACAGGCAAAAAGTAGTTTGTGAATTGACTTGTGCTTCATTCTGAATGCCTTTGGCATGCTTCCGGTACTATTCAGATAGTTTCACAAGTTTGATGTCACGCCATGACCATAGATTGAATGTTATCCGCTATCTCGGGCACGCGAACATTTTATTATTATTATTATTACTTTTTTTTTTTTTTTTGAGGGGGGGGGGATGATTGAGAAGACTTTCACCTCCCTGTGATCTGATTTGTTTCGGTCTCTTCAAAACTCTTCGGAATAATTCCACAATTAGAAAATAAAAGTAATTCCGGAAGTCAAATAGGCCCTATAGGCCCTACATGGATAGTCAGGGAAGTGGAAGAGTCCCACCTATCTTATAAGTATTCTCCATGGACTAGCTCATCTCCAAAGGAGATCACTTTAACTGGTTTATCAAGACTGGAAACTTAGACATCTACAAGGCTTACGGGAGGTTGAAAAACATAACATTACTATATCCTCGGACATTTTGAGCGTCATAACTGTTTGCATCTTTTGACAAAATATACGGCCTGAATAACGGATGGAGAGAAAAGACTGAAAGTTTTCTTCTTCTTGGTCACATCAATTGAATGGGTGACATCAAGGAAATGGATTCCAATTCCTCGGTCACACAGTGACTGCATAAATATTCGGTATTCCGATCACTAGTCTTGTGTGGCGAGCTTGACTACAACCTTTTAGGCCTATATTATGATTCTCTTTCGACGTATTTGAAATATGCATATTTGGTTTTAATGGCAGGCTATATATTGAACATTAATATTTTTGGGGTTGAAAACAAAAATGAATAAATATTAGAATAGAGTGTTCGTGGGCAGCAATCTCAGCTGCATATCTACATGAGATGTGATTATAGGTCGATCGTCGGCACGCCACGCGATGGTTGTGACGGTGGTGTTAGTAGTGGTTTGGGGATCGCTGGGGGAGGGAGGGAGTGTAGGCCTAGGTGGGGTAAGGTGGAGGGTAGATACAGGTAGATTATCAACGGCACGTGACCAGTCTGAAAAGGAGATTTCGACTGGAGCATATACCTGTCATTTTTTTTTTTTTTTGAATCTCTGGTCTATTGCAATTATCCACGTACGGAAACTCCACAGCTTTATCACCGAGACTCTTTTTGCAGGAAGATGTCAAACGCCACCAGCGAGCGGACACGTTTACCACTTGGCCATGTCAGTTTGTGGTGCATTCGAAGTCAGAGCCATTTATTATCCCTCAAGCCTGTTGGCTCTGCTGTGACCTTTGCACTCATGAAGTCTTCATTGACGTGAGGTGCTTCATACATCATTTTTTCTCTCTTCTCTGCAAGGACACCTCAGAGTGGCTTTAGAATAGCATACGCCTGTCGGTATAGACAAGCATTTTAATTGATCTATTTCAATATTTTCTGCTAGAGAAGGCTCACAAGAACCATCAGGAAAACTCTTGATTTGAGTCTGTTATCTCCCCCTCTGTAATTGACTGTAATTATTCCTAGTTATGAGATTCAGAATCAGATACGCTCTCAGAAGACATTCATCCGTTAGCGATAAGTTCATAGTAGCCTATGATCAGCGGCATAAGTCCATATTAGTTTCCCTATGAACTCGCTTTTTAATTCTGTTTCTGTTTCCCCTCCGCCCCTCCCCCGCCCCATGCCTCCGCAAAATATACGGAATCTCTGTTCACGCTCTTTTGCCACCGATGTAGCTGAGTAAGATGCTTCGTTGTCTCCACAAAGTGATACGTTTTGTTACTTGGCTGTTTCTGTTTTTTTTTTTTCATTCATGATAGACAGAAAATAATTCGCGGAGAAATACATTGTAATGGCACGAAGCTCATTTTACGTCTACTTTGAGAGACATGATGTACCTAAAATGACCAGGTTGGAGAACAAAATCAGCCACTTGCGAGTTACGGGATGTGTCACCCATAAGTGTATGGCTTGGCTCGCTTGGCTGTGTAAACAATAGTGAGACATACAAAAACATAGCCCTGATGCTAGAATGTATAGTCACGTTTGAGCGTAAATACAAACAACACACCCCATCAGAAAATAGCGTCATCAAATATGGCTCATACAGCACGTGACCATGGCATCCCTACCAAACATGACAGAGATTACTTTCGCATTCGTCGTCATTTTGTCTTCCGTCTCTCTCTATCCTGACAAAGTCTCCACTTTAAACATTGTCATTAATGATTCCGTCGCAGAGATCTCTCTGTATAAATCTTTTGCAAAGACTAACACAGTAAATGTATACTGATCGCCAAAAGTGAGATACGGCGGGCTATATTGATGCGAAATAATGGTCCTTCACAGTATAGAACATCACAAAGAAGCTCAGAATATGAATCGAATGCCTACTATTAGTGATGATATCAGGTAACGATTCAATGATGATTCAGTTAATCGAAAAACTTGTCAAACAAGTTAAGTTCGTTACTTCCGGGAGCAGCTTTTTTCAGACTGCGTCCTTGACGGTTTTTAGGAACTGCGATCACCATTCCCTTTATTCACTCATCTGGGCAATGTGTGTTGAAATAGCTCTTGACAACCCTCTCCCCGAATTTTCAATAATCTTTCAGTTACTCAGAGGGTGCTGATTAAAAGGCAGGGACAATGCGCAATGTGCTGACGGACAAATACCGCGGAAAACACCAACAGCTAAACCACCAGACCACGGAAGACGCTATCGCCGCTCCGTAACCATGGTTACCGTGATGTTTCCTCCTCTTGATAGGTTGTCATCAGTCATCCGTCAGTCTCAACAGGGTATTGCAGCCTGACCCTGCGGATTCGTGACTTGAGCTGGCGTTAAACATGTTTGTCACACGAATTGGCAGTGCCGTTTAGTCTCAGTGCAAGGGACCATCGTTGCTTAAATATTAACCCATCATGAGTCGTTAATATCTGATTTTACAACAGTCTGCTAATGCATTCCCAATGGCTACAATTATGTAAAAGACATATTCAACTCCACGGAAAGTGCATGGTATTCTGTTCTTTGTTGGAGAATTTCAAATAGATTAAAGTTTTGACAATAAGCACAATCAATTCTACAGTGATAGGCAAAAACATCGCCTCAACTTCAAGACTAATAGACTTGGCGAACCCCTTCTGTTATCGAGTAAGAATCTGTTTACAACCTGCTGCGAGTTTCGTCGCCGTCAGGTCTCCCGTTAGTCTCTCATGGTCCTGTCAGCTTCGAAACAACACATTCGTGTTTGCGACGTACGAGGCTTCGAAGTGTCATTCATTATCCATCTTGGGATAGCAGCATCTATCAAAACATCGTCAAAAGCGCCACTCGCCTTATTCGATGACATTCGCGATAAACGCGCAACGAGTGTTTTCGACGAACCGCGTCCGGCCATAAACAATCTCGTCAACCAGAAGTGCAGTATTCTTTCACCCAACGATAGCCAGAGTAAAGGCACACATTTCAAAACTGAATCATGTGAGACACGAAACTCGAGATGTGACAGGAAGGGAGGGAAGTAGAATGACGCTACGACAAAAGTTTTGTTGATCACGTTCACTCACGGTGTGATGGTAGGGGAAAACCATTGGGCGCAGACCTGACATTTAAAAGAAGAGGAAGAAGAAGAATAAGAAGAGGTTGTCTCCCAATTGTCGTAAACGACCAAAATGGTGTATAATGTGGTTCGAATGCCACAATTTTTAAAGGCTTTCTCCAGAATGTTCTACGTTCAAGAAGCTTTAACTATAATATCTGTTATCATGTACAACTTAAAAAAAAAGAAAAAAAATCTAGACTAAATAATTTAGACTTTATGTACGCTTCAAAACCAAAACCAAAACCAAAATCGAACCAAACAAACCCCTCATACAACAATAACAACAACAGCAGCAGCAGCAACAACAACAACAAGAACAAGAACAACAACAACAACAACAACAACAACAACAACAACAACAACAACAACAACAACAACAACAGCTGTTTCCTATAGGAATTACTCAAACGCAATTTTGGGGGTATTTAAAAAAAATGTGGACTCGGTGAGAATTACATGTAGGTTTTTGTTTGTACTCTTCATTTGGGAGAGGGAAGGGGTTCTTCCTGGAGCATGGAGCTACAACAATGTGTTAATAGCCCCATGCTAAAACTACAGAAATCAACGGAAGGGTATTTTTAAAGAGTGCCACAGAGGTCTTGGTGTCTGTTTACTAGTACCATGCAGGACCCCATTTCATAAAAAGTTGATATGATAAAAACTCTTGCTGGAATGACAATCGTCATGGTAACGAAGAGAATGCAGCTTCCTAATTGGCTGTTGCTATGGGAAGTTGTCATTCCAGCAAGATTTGACATCCTATCATCTTTTATGAAACAGGGCCCAGGTCTCACACTCATGAAGAAGTGATAGTGTTAGAAGAGGAGGAAGAAGAAGAAGAAAACAATATACAGTTGAACCTCTATTATCCGGCCTCCCTTTATCCGGATCTCTCTATTATCCGGACGCAATCTCGCCGTGATTTTTTAATCTTTTTTTTAATAATTACGGGAGGAAAGGGGGATTCCCAACGGATACATTTCTTAATAATTATTTAGGTAAATCATCCCAAGAATTTATAAAAGAAAATGATTTCATTCTTGCAAACACGAACCTCTATTTTGGGGTCTGTTACTGTGTGTAACAATGAAAAGGTTGCAGTATACACATTACTACATGTGGTACTACAATGGGCTACATCAGTACATGTGTATGTATATGTAGACTCTACATGTATAAAGCATTGAGTCTCCCGTATCCGGCCAAATCCCTTATCCGGACGAGCCCCGGTCCCGACTTGTCCGGATACGAGAGGTTCAACTGTACCCCAATCTCCTGTAATACGTCTTCTGCCTGACTTATCATTCATACCTGGCTTTCAGACTTCAGTCATTATCACCTTGAACAAGGATTGCCAATGCAAGCATCAAGAAGTAATGCTTATCATTAGTGATGGTACCTCGTGAGTATGTGACATTAAATCTGTTAATGTTTAGTCTATTTCAACTG
Source organism: Diadema setosum (assembly GCF_964275005.1). Classification (NCBI taxonomy): domain Eukaryota; kingdom Metazoa; phylum Echinodermata; class Echinoidea; order Diadematoida; family Diadematidae; genus Diadema; species Diadema setosum. Next base: position 18,491,078 of record NC_092689.1, read on the forward strand.
AAGGGTTTATTTATATGTTTCTATCAATCCCATTTAAAACAGCCGGTCTAAGTATGAGCCTAAATAATAATCCACGTAATTGAAATGGGTGGAATCAGCAAATTTGGTATTCGCGATCATTGTTAGTGGAAAACTTCCTGTAACTTTCCTGGTCAGAGTGTATGTCTTGTCAAAAAGGGAAAGAGTATATGGCATTTTGAACGCAATCCCTATGTATCCACATCACAAGAAGGAGTTCAGGGTAGCAGTCACAACGATAACCCTCTTAAATGTATAAAAAAAAAACCCAACAACAACAACAACAAAACCAACAAAACAAAGCTCGATATGACATCGAAATTCACTTGCTCTCAGTGAGATCATGGTCCATATGAAGAGATACAATTCAGAATCCAGTTAGCTTTTCTCTCTGTCTAATTTTTCTTGAGCTTGCTATAGTGATAGAAATAATACAAATACATTGTACATGTAACAGTCAGCAATGAAGAGTTCAGCGTTTCAAAGTGAACTTCATTTTGCAGTGATACATCAGTCTGTTTATATGGCGACTGTCCAGTTCGAAATCAACGTTTTGAGCTACTTATTTTTGCCATTTCCCCAGGTTAAAGCATGCAAACAGATCAGTTAGTAGCAGTTTTCTCAGCTGCCTGTTTAGTCTTATACCCTCGAGATATCGTCCTGCTTCCAAAATTACACTTCTCCATTAAGTTTTATACGTGGATGATGACAATCAATATCATTCTCGAATAAGCCTAAGTTGTTAAACAACAACAAGAACAACAACAACAAGAACAACAATAGTGCGACTGTCGAGAATGAGCATCTCCGTTTACAACTCTCCAACAAATCCGTGTACAACCGTCTTAGATGTTCAAACTCTGTTCTGATTTGTCGTGCATGCCCTTCATCAATACAGCCCACTTTCAAGCATGTGATTTGGCCTTTTTTATACCTTCCATAAATCCTTCCTTGTCATATGATTCCATTCATGCATACCTCATCATCTTTTAGCATCAATCACTGCTTACTATCCCCCTCCTTTCCCTTTGAATAGCACCCTTTGTTGCAAAGGAACCCCTCTGTCTCCACAAGTGTGTCCCTTCCTGGACCATCGACGGGACTTTGGAGCTCTTTGTTCTGCACCGAGTTCTGGTCTGCGAGAGGTTCGCTGTAGTTAGCGCGGCGTCGCAGCCAAGTTAATTATACTGAGCAAATAACGTCATAATGGGGTCTACCTACGTTATTTGGGCCTAATTAACGTTACCAAAGCCATTGTGTCAACAGGAGACAATGACACATTTCATCATGATTCACAAAAGCGTCTACCCGCATTCAGTGACTGAACATTACGAAGTGGTCTCCGAATAAAAATCAACAACGGAGCGAGACATTTTAGAGAGCCAGCTTTCTTCGTCCACTCCAGTCGTTCCGTGACCAATACGACTTCTCGGGCTCTTGACATTATTGAGCACATAAATCCCGTTCAAATAAACTCACGAAGGCTTGGACTGAATCATTCACGTCTGCAAAGTGTGAAAACATCCAGTTTTAGAAGGAGGTATAGATTTAGCAAGCATGAAGACTGCATGCATGTAACTGTCTGCTTCCACGTAAACCCTTTATTGTTGGTGTTACGAGGATTGCTCGGCCCAAACGTTATATGATAATCATGTCCTTATGTCGTTTCATGACGGCGTCATCACACCTTTAAGATCTGAACACGTATGTTGGTGGGGGAATGGAGGGTTGTTGGCATCAAGGATAAAAGTTTGAAACAAAGATTGACAAGCAAGTTCACTTGGATAAATGGTGCGATTTTCACACAAAACATCTTAATACCTAGAATGTGAATAAAAATAGGGTGGTGAGAGGAACGTTATAAAGAGGATTGACGTAACAAAGCTTTATGCAAAAGGTACAATTTGGGCAAAATGATTCAAATTAGGAAGGATGTCTTACAGATCGAAGAGGACAAAAAAAGGCGATATACAAGAACTCGTCTTTTCGACTTCTCGTGTCCAAGAAAGGGAGATGTTGAGATACGAGCCTCGAATTTTTGGAAACAGATTATGTTTAATAACGTATTGTAGATGGCAAGAACAAGATTGACGCACTGTTCCGCTAGTGCGTGGCGTTTTCTTCGATCAAATTGTTGCATAAAGTTACTCTTAAGAGCATGACTATTTTCTTCCTTTGTTTCTAACTGCGCAGTCGGGTTTTTAGTTATATCAACAGTCAGGACATTGCAGTGCCATTATCATTGACAACCTCTTAGTAATCGCATCTTATGATGGCGAGAGGGAGGGTCAAATCTTATGACTTTGTACAATTTTCTTCAACAAATAGAATAGAATATATAACAAACAGAAATGTTAGCTTCATTATACAACTGAACCTGAAATAGGAAACTATGGAATTCTAAAGTTAAGCTTTACGAAACTGGTGATAAACGCACATTTTATAGGTCTATTGTATGAGGGTGTGCCGTGGTGTCATCGCCCAGAAGTTGTCCGTATATCTTCGATAGATTTCTCTTTTTTTGTGGGGGGGGGGGGGAGTGTAAAGTATAATTGGTAAAGAATAGATTGTATGTTTCACATAAAATAATTGCAGAGCTGTGATAGACACTTTTGAGAGAAGTTGCTTAGTTCTAAAGTGTCGACCAAAACGTGTCTTTTGTTATATATTTTCTTAATTTACATTACCTGCAAAACATAATAATAATGATAATAATAATGTTTGTTGCACAGACAGAAAAAAAAATACAGACATCTGTGACTTGAATCAATTCAATTCAATTAAGTTTAATTTAATTTAATTCGATTCAATTCAATTTATTTCAATTCAGTACAATACAATTCAATTTAGTTCAATTCAATGCAATTATTATATTATATATATATATATATATATATATATATATATATATATATATATAGATATATATATATAGATATATATATATATATATATATATATATATATATATATATATATATATATATATATATATATATATATATAGTATCATATTACATTACATTTCACTTTCTTCTTCCACAGAACACAACACAACGCGAAAATCCAACCTGATCCCTAAAGAGAAGCTCAAACTTCAACAGCAGGCACAAGTGCAAGAGGGGAACATCCTGCTGGTCTTCACAGAATCCCGTGGCGACGGTCTTCACAGAAACCCGTGGCGACATGACTGGAACCGCGTTCTGCAAACATACTCTTTCTTCTTAATATTCATTCACTCTCATTCAAATAATAACGAAGACATGCAGTGATTCAATTTGGTATTACTGTACTACGTAACACACACACACACACACACACACACACACACACACACACACACACACACACTCTCTCTCTCTCTCTCTCTCTCTCTCTTTCTATCTTTTAATGTGGCACGTTGCAAGACGACATGGAGTTATTTATCTCTGCTCACGGATGTGGCGCGACCTAATCAGGTGACTATTTTTCATAGGAAATCGTGGTTCGACCGGATGACCTTTACATTCAAGTATTGTTCAGGGTCAATGCGCCTTTAGGAAAGCATACCTAGGTTTGATTTGTGGTATTTCAAAGTAATTTTGAGGTTGTTATATTACCAAATAACGGTACAGCGAACTTATATATTTATACATCCTAAAAGAATATAATCGAGCCCATAGAACGCTTTGGTGTCAACGTCTTCAACTAAAGGCTCTAAGAACTAGCACAGCGCAAAGAGTGGTGACATGGTACATCACGATAAGGAAATTGTTGATCGCAGAAAAGGCTTCAAATATCACTTGTCGTAATTTCACAAGTTTTGAAGGAATTTCATACAGCACATTAGGCAAAATACCGAGATAGTTTAGAAGGGCTATAAATAGGAATGATTTATTCGAATTGGGTGACGGAAAGGTCTAACCTCATGGTGATTTCTGGGATACCGGAGAGAAGGCACTCTCTTGTTTCAGGTGAGCGCATCAGATCACCGTACACTGTTTGCTATTGCCGTATACCCACTGTATGATTGATTGGAGTGTTATTTCTGTGCAAATCACTGAAATGACGATTCAGAAAAAGTGCTTGCTCAGGAAGGAGCTACACTTATCTTACGGATAGAGAGCGCTCGAGAGAAACCCCCTCGAGATCCATCCAACAAGTTATCCATCGTTTGTTCAAGACGGAATATGTAGGGAGGAGCTTCTCACTTACTTCCCTGGACAATGTAACCACCGACCGCCGTGTCGGCAGGCATGGATAGGTGGCTTCCGATCGGTTCCTGCAGGAAGCCAAGCTGTTCAGGTTCCAGCAGAACTTCAGGTCTCATGCCTGTGAGTTAAGTGGACCAGCCCGAACCCCACCTGTTTTTCGTACCAAAGATATCAAAATAGATATGGAAATTTTAATAATAATAATAATAATGGTAATAATAATAATAATAATAATAATAATAATAATAATAACTATAATAATAATAATAATAATAATAATAATAATAATAATAATAATAATAATAATAATAATAATAATAATAATAATAATAATAATAAAAGCCATACGAGCCTGCTTAAAAAAAAACCTGAATTAGATGAGAAAATACGCATCCTATATCTTTCTTTTAAACTTGGGGGACTACATTAGTTTCAGTGCAGATTTAGTAAGCACAGAAAATTTTTGAGTGGTAAAACCGTTTTGTCTTTCTTGAAGAACCTAATTTTTCCTGCTCAACATAATCCCTACGCAGAGTTTGAGAAGAAAAAAAAAGCCCTTGAAAAATTTCACGACTGCAGTGAAATAGGTTTGTCGCTCAGCTATAAGACACACTAAATCTGTTGTGTTTTCTTTTTTTTTTCTTTTTAAACAAAAAATATCTTTTGATTTGATACCAGTACTGGCTGGGACATTTTTTTTTCATTTCTTTTTGTTTTCATTTGGGCCACATCTTTTTTCTCCCCCTCCCCCCATAAACAACAGCATGTTTAAGCTATATTGTAATCCTGCAAGCGTAGTAGCCAGATGTATAGCTACCTCTGTTGTTCTTGAGGCTCTATACTCTCGATTCTCGGGACCTCCTATGGCGCTACTGACGCTCATGATACCAATGACATCAACTATTCTCGAACGCAGACGTAGATGACGTTGTTTTTATTAAACTAGGTCAATATATAGGGTCGTGACCAAAAGTAAAGCATCTGCCAGGTATCGACCGGACACATTGTGCCATACGGAGAAGAAGACCAAAAGTTAGACTAAAATAACTGAACAAAAATAAGGGCTGAATGGAGTATGATTTCACACGTCTATCCCTTGCTTTTTTACCCGTATGAAAATGGCATACTCGACTCAAATACAAACACAAACACACGTACATCACTCCAACACACACATAGACAGTGACGCACAATAAAGCACACACATGACATACCTAATTATCCCAACACACTTAGTATACAGTGCCCTTCTTGCGCGAGCAATGTAATCAATATCACGCTATCATTGTTTTCCCGATTGCCATCAATACACTAGTATCTGATATGACTTGAGATAACACAGGCAATGGGCCTAAGAAAAGCTCTCAACAATGATACGACGCGCTGGTGATTTTAGAATCGTAGTTTGTAGTTTGTGTTCACAGCGCCCCCAGGTGAGAATCAATGAATTGATTTTCCCCTCTCTCTACTTCTCTTTGTCATTGTCATTTTCTGCCAGAGTGATTTCATTATTTTTTTTTTAAATCTTTATTAATATCAGCAATATTGCTAATGGCTAGTCATATAGCCATTACGTCTTTTCGAGACTAAATACCAACCTGAAACAAATAGTCCTTTTGATATCAATCGGAATGCCTACATATTTCTCTTCTATATTTCTCCATCCTACAAAAACAATCGTCTCATTGTGTCTCTGTTCCGATGGGAATTCCGATCAAATTCATATTTCGTAGGTTAAAGCGATGGTAAAGTTTTGGTTGATTTGGAGCTTCAGGTTTCCAACGTTTTTGTGAGATAATGAAAAACCTCTTATGAAATATTAAAGAGCATACAATTCTACACTAGGAATTCAAAGTTTATTTGATAAAAATCGTTTTGAAATGGCCGAGATATCCAAACACAAAGGGGTCCTAATAAAACATATGACCCATCTTTTATTAGGACCACTTTGTTTTAGCACTTTTTTTTTTTGATATCGCAGTCATTTCAAAATCTATTTTCATCAAATAAACATTGAATGATTCCTCTTGTATATTGTATGCTATGTAATATTTCGTAAGAGGTTTCCTAAATATCTCGTAAAAATTAAGATGTAAATTCCCCGTCTCAACCAGAACTATACAATCCCTTTAAATCGCCTATCATTCACCCCGCCATCCAATCCGTCTATTGATTAATTCATGCGTGCAGTCACCTATTTGTTCAACCATTCAATCTCGCTCATTGCATCCATCCTCTCCTGAATTAAAAAAAAAGAAAAGAAAAAGAACATCCCCCCCAAAAAATGCCCTCTCCCAATCTGCCGACGATTGGCAGCATACCTACGCAGCATCGCAAACCAAATGACATGTTTGTGTGTTTATTGGCGAAGCTTTTATCATGAAAGAGGATGGCTAGTAACTGATCAGTGGGTCAGTGGGAATGCTGGAGGATGATTGTTCCAATCCTTGTGGGATTAATTTAAGAGTACATTATATATCTATTGTTGTGTGAAAATTATTTGCTTCAGAATGGTCTCATATTCAAGTAATGTGCAGTTTAATGTTTCCAGGTTAGCGTGCCTGGTCAGTGACGGGACATTAATCTGCACGTTACTTGAATATGAGACCGTTCTGAAGCAAATAATTTTCACACAACAGTAGATATATAAGGTACTCTTAAATGAATCCCACAAGGATTGGAACAATCATCCCTCAGCATTCCCACTGATTCCCACTGATCGGTTACTAGCCATCCCCTTTAACCATGACTAAACGTCAACACAGACGGGAAAGTGAGATTGAACAAACATTCCGAATTAACAATATTGGCTTCATCGATCGCATAGGCCAAACAAAGAGGAGAGCACCATTTTGTATACACTTGTACGAGTCAAGCTGTGATCGGTATGATATATCACAATGTAATGTTTTAAATCATTATTATTTCAAGAGGCATGAAATCAAACAAGTGGCTCGCACGCAATCGACTGCATCTGACACGACAGCGACTTACTGTAGGGTTCCCATTACCATGACGCTGACTTATCGCACTGGGGCTCTGAGAGAACACAGGTTGATGAGACGTGGGAAAATGTCATAATGTGATGACATAATTAGCGAACGCGCAGACGAAGACTTATCAAAATTAACTGCAATGCAAAGTGTCCTCACATCTTAGTTATATTTAAAATAAGTCCACACTATTTTGTGATAATAGTGAAAATGATGCTAAGACTGTACTGGATGTATCCTAAGCTGAGTTACTATTTTTTTTTTTTCTTATCACGGACGGAGTACGCTTGTCCTCGATGTATAGGGACAATTATTACACCATTATTGGGATGTACGGACTGACTTAGCAACGTCATTCTGAATAGGACCTATAGGATTTCAAATAGTGAAATTCACGTTCGTGTTGGTAGGTTGTGTATCAACGAACTTAATTTCACAGATAGTGTTAGGACCTGCTGATGAGGGAAGAGGGGAGATTGGTACAAGTCGGAGCTGTAATGACTCTGTGTGTCAGCGGTAAGGTTTCGTGTAAATCACGTCTATATGGAAAGTGACTCATCTTCACCAGTGCGTTAAACCGTGATCTATCGAGCGACTCAATTTGGACTTGCCAACTCCCAAGAGCTATACACAGGTATGCCCACTGCAGTAGTGGCACATACTTCATCTGAAAAAATGAATCGATCTCATTGAAACACGTCTGGTATTATTGTAAAAATAACTGTGAAACATCCCCTTGAGAATGATAAATTTGATACAAAAATAACGTAATTTTATCGCAAAATCGTAAAAGGGTATCAGCTCCCTCGATCAGAATGCAGGTGACTTCAAGCAGTGATCTTAACCAGGTCTAAATCTGCCTAATAGTAAATTATGAGATTGGTCTTTTAGGAATGCGCTGAAAAATTGACTGAATGGGTCCATCTTTCTTCTTGGTCTGTCGATATTTTCACTTCAGAATTCAGATTACAGAATTATGATATCAAATTTCTTTATTTGTCGTGTATGAAACTTCAGTCTCTTTATTGATGTTATACAAACTGCGTTAGTGCAAATACACGCCTATAGCTATAAAGACCTAAACACCATTTTTATGACCCATGAAAACAAAGCATTATCAAAATGCTGTGGTATAGATTGAAATACATGCACACACACTATTATACACCCATACTAAAGAATAGATAGGCCTATACGTGTTTGCAATAAATATGTGAATTATGATTATTGAATTTCTCATCGAAATCAAGAATGGATACTACTGAATACAAGGATCGCAGCACTTAAAGGGACTGTACAGTACTGGTTGAGGTGGGGATTCATGTTTTGAACATTCATAAGTGAGACAGTCAAAAGCCTCTTATGAAATATGAAAGAGCATGTAATTTTAAGAAGGATTCCATGTTTATTTGATGAAAATTGGTTTTCAAATGGCTGAGATATCAAAAAAAAAAAGTGCTAATAACAAAAGGCGACATGCCACAACTTTATTAGATCTCTTTGTTTCACCTTGTTTTTGGATATCTCAGCCATTTCAAAACCGATTTTCATCGAACAAACTTTTGATACCCCTTAGAACTGCATGCTCTTTGACATCTCATAGAGTGGTTTCTGAATATCTCGCAAAACGTTAAAAGCTAAATCCTCACCTGGACCAGAACTGTACACACCCTTTAAATGGATTACGCAAGTGTGATACTGCATAAAATGTTTCATCAATACTCAAGATTCCCTTCAGATTTCCTCGGGAAGCGTGTGTCATATTATGTCATAATCATGTTATCATCATAAAAATCATCGTTATCATGACATGATGCATCATATTTCACGATACGAATTTAGAATATACAGGTTTAATACCCCCTCCCCTGTAAATTACATCTTTCAAATGATTGTTAAGTCGTGGCTTGTGTGTCTGCAAGCATTAGGAGTCGAAGGACGGAACCGCGACCATCGCTGCAACGTTTGAGAGAACATTTCTTGCACAATCAGACACGATACATTGCGGATTTCTTTCTTCCTTTTTTCTTTCTCTTTTTGCTCTTTTTCCCCTAATTCGTGCCGCAAATCACATTATTTCTCACGTTAAAGGTAGAGGTCCTTACAATTACACGCGAAATTGGGGTCGAGGACTACACGTGGGAATTAAAATGTCGTGGGGATTTAAATGTTGGCCAACATGACATAAACAAAACAAAACAATTCTCTCATATCAAATCAACCTTCTAACAATGTTTATTCAACATCCAATTCATTCGTCATCCAAAGAAACTAAAACGAAATAAAAACTTACTTATAAATCTGAAATATGAATCACTAAGATTAAGGCTTTTATTCATATCTTCAGACAGCATTTTGTCAGATTTGGTTGGTTTAAAAGAGACAAATATATCAGCTGTATTAGAAGTCAAAATTACATCTTATTCAACTCTGTTAAACAACTACCGATTTTGCGAGATTTAATGTTTGTAACAGCACATTATTTTATAAACCACGAATGGCTGCATTGTCAGCGGGTAATGATACTCCTCAATAGTGTCAAAATATCAGGCGCCATTAATTGTAAAATTGGTATGTCTTGTTTCATATTCTGGACGAAAAAAAAAATCGTATTTCTTATTCTTTTTAAGTATACTTTTAGGTAGAATACAGTCGGACAAAATAATCACAGGGTGCAGTTTTCTAAAAATAGGCAACCAATGGGAAAGTTGAGGGATTCTCAAAAAAGAAAAAAAGAAAGTAATTCTGGACGTAATCACTGTGAGGTAATGGTCATAGCCTCACATTGGCCCGTCCCCCCCCCCCCCCACACACACACATGAATCTCTGCAAAAAAAAAAAAAAAAAAAAAAAAAATCCTGGAAATTAAATGAAATCAAAAGCAAAAAATTGTATCCTTATCGAATTCGCATCTTATTAGATTCGTCTACACCTTATTTCAATTCCAAGCGTGAATACAACTTCAACTCTATAAACTTATTAAAGTGTATTCTGCTGGTAAATTCTGATTATTATGTGAAGTTCATTCTGTGATATAGGGGACTTTCGTTGCTATAATACAATTGCTTGATTTGTAGATGCATGTCACAAACGTTATTTGTTGAAAAAGAAAAACACTGAAATAAAACAAAATTACCATGGTTTGTAGCTGCTAAATGGGCATGTTTTCATAACTTGAAATGGTGACATCATCCCAAAATGTATAGTTGCGAACAATATCCCCTTTCCATGGTTCCGCGAACATGCACTGCATGTGAAACTTAAAAGTACTTCCCCTTTTGGCTCACACAAAAGTCTATGTAATGACGTTTCTTGCGCAAAAGCCATCTCCTATTTCCTTCATAAAAGATTCTAATTTCATATTTTCCAGGAAAGCACATCGGGGTGTGCTGAAAATGATGTCATAGATGTTTTGTTGTTTCGCATTATACTTGAAAAGTACACAGACACACGAACTCGCTTCCTCCATTGAATGCCACTAAAGTTTCATTTTAGTTTCTTGCTTTTATCATTAATAGTAATATGCGGAGCTTTTGTTGGCGACTTCATGAGTAGGTACCCAAACGGCCATTTCTGATTGGGTACCTTCTTTGTCGTTCTTTTTGAAATCGATTCCCCTACCGCTAGCAATCTTCATGCTCAATAATTTTCTCGTGTAAGAGAAGGGAATGGTAATTACACCGGGGACTGAAAAGTAAGAGTAAAAGTAATATCTTTTCCAGTATAATAATTATGCACTCTCTACGGACACTTGTATTTTGAGTATAGGTGTTATGGACAGAAGAGAGTTCTGGACAGGTCATAATCATCACATCGTTCCGTCATAGCGTCCACACCTGGCACAATTCAGCCAATGTTGACATAAGGTGTGGCACACCCGCCATCAATGCGAGTTCGTCAGGCCGGCGTTAATGATTGAAGTCAGTTAGGTGCACCTGATGACTGGTGTCTAGCATGTGACAGATTCTATGGAATTGTTTTCCACTGCCTGCATGCTTATTGACTCGACCACACTTCTAGCTAATAATGATACGGTGTCCAGAGTTAATAATTAAGCGAGGGCAACAGAGAATCAATCTATTCGCCATTCCCACCAGCGTTTTTACTACGTGCATGTTGTATCGTCATTGCTAATGTGCATCGGTGAGGTTTATTGCATCATTGTTTGGCAAAATCCAGGAAATCGCCATCAAGATCAAGCTTGAGAGAAGTCCTGTTTGTTCTGACTGGAGAGCCGAACTTTCCATCGCCCTCTTGTGTCGGAGAGTGTCATATACTGTATGCGCCGAAGGTGGACCGAGATCCCTTAGTCTTGCTCACACCACATTGACATTTATAGACGAAAGCAGACGGTATAACCGTGGATCTCCGTCATGGTATAACAGTTTTACATTTTGAGCTCTTGTCTAATCCTTCAACACAACTATCATTTAACATAATCATCACTCCCTGCATTAGTTTACAAAGGCACGAATAAATGATTGTCATTTACAAATATAGTACCCCCAAAATTGTTCATCCTTCTGCCTTTAAAACACTACACAGGGCTGTGCAACGTGGCCAAGTAAAGACTCTTGCATTTACAGAGGCAGCTGGGAATAAGCTGTCTGGAGTTGAGTATACAACATGATGCGAGGCAAAATCTTGAGATGACTATCTCATTTAACGATGATGCTGTATCAAAAAATTAAAAATCATCTAGCCGTGTACTATACCATCCTCTGCCGGACTGCTACCTAAACACTACACACTGTTTACCTGTCTGCCAGTCTCAATTCCGGATTCAAACTTTGACACAAGTTGCTTTAATTAATGTTATATGTACTACTCGATGTAATGGGACTTTCCTAAAGAAGTGCAAACGTTCCTTGCGAGAAAAGAAGGAGGAACATGTGCGATTAGGACTGCAAGCAGAAATTGTGGGCAAATAACCCATTTGTGCGTTTGAATAGAAACTGCTTAATTTTGTTTGAACTATATAGTAGGTATCAAGATAATCTGAATCTTGTCAAGCTCAAAATCAAAGCAAAATAAGAAAGAAGAAACAACAAATTGATGAATACTACCAAGGAATTGATACTACGTATAGTGTGACACTAAAAAGTAAGAAGAGGCTTTTACGGGATTTTATTTACTCCTATTTCGAGGATAGACCCAAATCACATTCCTTATCTCTTTGCCTACTGGTTGCCTGATCGACAACATTATTTTTATGTCTTCTGGGGCTGCGTGTGAGAGTGATATCGGAAGGCGACGTTGTTTTTGTTTTGCTTTACTTTGTTTCAGAGAAAATATATTCACATGGGCTTTAAATAAGGTTTTGTGTCGTTAGAAGAAAAGGAAAAATAAAGAGGAGGAGCAAGTGAACTGAAAGAAGGTCAAAGAATACAATCAGTTAGTTACCAGAGGACAAGTCAATGGTCTTATCGCTATTGTAATGATGTCTGTCAATTTGAATTGCACCTCTATTATTATTGACACAATAGACGCCCTGACAAGTCCGGACTCGACACGTATAGCGAGGCACGAATCTTGTTTGTCAGAATTCTACATTAGTCATCGCTTATATTCGACACTCACTCACGAGTGCGCATTGTCCAGGGGCAAAAGTCAATATAAGTGGCAATGGTGTAGGCACTTTTTATTACTTTATTAGATACCTGGAGAGTCATTCATCTGTGTAAAGGTGTCCTTACTCCAATGTCAACTGCAAGGTAAAGGCAAGGACTGCCACTGGTGACAGCAGAGTGAACTTCAGGCCTGTTTTCCCAAGCAAGGCAGCGAAGAAAGTATCATAATGATTATATACCGGTATTTAATTTATAGTTATACTACTAAGAAATTTGAAACTAAATAACGTGTTGAGTCAAGAAATTGAAAAAAAAAGGAATAAATCTTGTTTGATAATGGTTCCACTCATGACGTCAGTCACTTCGACCTTAAAATGTTTTCATGTTTTACCACAAAAATTGACAAATTTATTAGCAATAGGGCCTACTTCCTTTGCATGCTTTCGCTGCAATGACATCAAATATCGGCCAACGACGAAATTTTGGTCTGAACAAGGAGGTGGTACATCCTTGGTCTGGAAGTTAAAAGTATGTACTCGGTAGTCACTATAATGCACGATTTGCATTCAAAAGTAATTTGAATCGTAACTGTTGGCAGCCTGATTCTTCAAACACGTCCCTGTTCAAACCATGATCATGCGATTAGCAATTAGCCGATACCGTGATGGTTACACACACGGGATAGCATAATGGTCCTATGTCTGTGTGCATATTATGTTTGTGTATGCACATTTATCAATTGCAGTCACTGAATATCGAGAAAGGAAGGCAAAAAAAAAAATAGTTCTTAGAAAAACCAAAGAACTTAGAAAGCCAAGAACATCAAACTTTCACTAAATGCTGTAGCACCCTACTGTGTTGAAATTCCGCTGGCAAGTGACCCCCTGTCAGCAACACGTTTTTCGCTTTGTCTCATCATGGCCCTGTATGGTTTATTATATACAGTTGCATATACATTTCCAGGGTACACAACAACAATAACAACAACAACAACAATTAGTTCACACATGGGGTTGATCGGGGGGGGGGGGGGTGCTAAATCTTTTCGTATAAATATGCATTTACATTTGTGAATACCCCACAGAAACTTTTCTGGAATTGTCTTCTCCAGTATGTATCAATAGCTCGTCGAACAGCACGCATTTTGACCTCCAATACGCGTGGTTTTGTAGATTAGTGCAGTGCCAGCCAAGATCAATATAAAGTGGAAGTGATATCATAGGAAAGGTTTCATATCCGGCAAACGCTTCCAAGCAGAACATTTTTTTTTTTCTCTCTCATCTGAAGATCCTGGCGTCCTAAACAAAACAAAACAAAACAAAAAAAACAACGCACTTTATTACGTCAAGACACGAAGCACGAAGTATTGGTCTATATAACTTGAGTAAATTTTGGTCTCATACTTTGAACATGAGTTGAAGCAAGCGAAAGATTTGTCAGACAAGGAAAAGTATAAAGTGGTTAATTGATGGAGACACTGCAGAGCAAGATATCCGTGTACTCCATTTCATAATTTATCGCCAATGTATCGAATGTCTTTCATAACTCCTGCGACATGTCCCCTTACAGAACAATGTAAATACAGACTGCTATCATCAGTATATTATATGGATTGTATCGACTGCAATAAATGCTACAATGTGGTGTATCCTTGCGCGGCTATACATTCATGTTTCAATCCCGAAGTATTGTGAAGACATTTCCTCTTCTTTTTCAGTGATCGACGATGTGCAGCAATGAGCAAGACGATATGTATTTGTCTTATCTGTTAATTGGTTATCTCATTTAGAGACTCATCGTGTTACTAGAAAAACATGACGTAAACAATAGTACTTTGGACGCCTTGCATGGCGAGGGGAATCCCTGGTCGAGGGAGACACTTGATCTGACAGACATGCCTTGACTTGAAAATCGCTATTAAAGTGTTTATTGAAATAACTTTAAAGGTTGATTTGCCGTATACCGCATGCCAGCAAACTCGTTTACTCGCCGTTTATAAAGATGTACATGGTATTGATGTTAGGAAATGTAGAAGAGATGTGTACATTTTAGAGGGAGTGTTCATTTATGCTATAATGATGACACCATAACCTCGTCCAGTTTGTATGCCTGTGGTTTTTTTTCCTAAAGCAAACCACAAACATACTGAATAAAAACATGTGGAAATATCTAAAATCCAAACATGTGTAATGACATTTTCATTGAAGTGTTTGCAGTAAAAGTCGAATGACATTTCCTACTAGTTTGTTTGTTTGCTTTTATTCAAGGCCTGTTTAATCAAGCCAACTTGAATATTAAGTGGCATCACACTTGAAAATAGAGCTAATCCACCTTTAAAGATTGATGACGTCCGTAATGATACGGTAAGTACCTAATTCCAGGGTACTAATAAGTTACTGGTAAGACCTGGTAAAAAGCACTTCTGTTATACGGCTATAGTGCTCAATTTGATGGCATATCTTGCTTCTTAGGTTTCCGAGCTACATTAGACATGCTGAGACATGACTTCATTCGTCGCTTGTGTGCTTTGCCAACATCTTTTGTTTTTTGTTGTCCTTGGACATGTTGGAGTTCTTCAACATTGTCATCCAACTAATGCTGGGTAGGGACCCTTACATTCCGTCTTGTACCACAGGTAGGTGCCCGTTTGTACATTGCACAAGAGTTCCAACATCAAGTAATCAACAACAAATATATGACCATCTAAATAAGAAAACAGTCGAACATTTGTCGGTATGTGTAGGAACCATGCTATATCATCAATACGCAATGCTACTTTCAATCCTGTCCTGTAAATACAAACAAACAAAGCTTGCTGTTTGCCTAATTCTGTCACCATAAGCGAAATAACATAAAAGCTAACATCAGTGACTTGCAATCATGTTTCGACATTCTTTTTTTTTTAAGTAAGACCTTGTGACTTTCGCTGATTACAATAGCCATCCAAAATATCTTATTGTTCACATTTTATTTGTGTTCTGCCGATGTAGGTCATTCGATATATTCTCCGCGCTGATCTGGCACACTTTAAGGCACTATAAAATCTGTGTCCCAAACAAGGTTTGACAGGTGATTTCACGAAGGATTACAAAACCATCAATCTATGCATCATGATGGCCAGACGATGAATATAAAATTATAAAAGAACGCGAAATGGAGTGGTGTAGTAGCTGCCAAGTCGCTACTAATGAGCTCAGTCGTCAGGGATGTAATTTTCTCTTCCTGTACAGTAAAATTCAGAGAGAAACGTCACAATACACCTTTTCTCTTCCCCCGAAGCGATTTCCTCTTAAAGGCAGCCTGCACACAAGTCATAACACGATCCGTCATATTATCAAGAGTATTTTCTTTGTGTGTCATCATTTTTCTGTCCCATTTTCGACGTCAATCGGTTGAATAAACGCGACCTGTTTGTCAGAAATTTTGACTGTTTACCCCGTAAACCGCAAGCTCAAAGTTTGTATAATTGAATGTTGAGATTACAACAATGCGTTGCCAGCTTGTTTTGCAGCCGATCCGACGCTTGATTGCACGAGTCGCACGACGAGTGGGAGTGGGGGTCCAACGAGCAATAGAGTGTGCCGCTATATGCGGAAAGCTCGCGCGAATCCAACGCAATAGAGTGTTGACTTGTACGATAGGGTAGGGGCCTATACCACGAGAACTCACAACGCGTGTGACATGGTCTTTTCCCATCTGAAACCCGGGGGAAGTTCTCAGGAAAACTGAAAGAGAAATCGGAATAAAAAGAAAACAAATAATTGCGTCAGTTTGCTCCCAAAGGTACTTCCAAGGTTTCAGCTGTTTTCGCAACTCCCCTGTATATTTTCTTTGCAGATGGTAAAGCGAAACAAGTTGAAGTGTGTTTCAAAGGGGACTGAAAGTTCATCGCACGTGATGGAGGATCTCAAAAACATGATAATCGTCTCGCTTTCGGAGGTGTGTGTGTGTGTGTGTGTGTGTGTGTGCGGAGGGTTGCTGTTGTTGTTGTTCTTGAAGGGTTGAGGTGCGTTGTGAGATGACATAATAACAGGGTAGATGAAATGGACACTATTCGAACACGCGACTTCATGAAATAAAAATGTCCGATTTTAGGTCAAATTTTGTAAAGGATGAGAAATATGAATGAAATTGAATATAAGAAAAAAAAAATCAGCATACTTTCGAGATGCTGGGATCAGTCACAATCATTTTAAGCAAATTAGACCAAGTGACGATATCCTTGTAACTTTCACGTTGGTTTGTTAGGGCCTAGGACATAAAACTCTCCTATGATATCAGATTAGTCAATCATAATTCTTCAATACTGACTATACTCATAAACCCATGACATTGCATAAAGACATTACTGCAATATTTCACAGCAATCTTATGTTTAACACTCGATATATAGGCTATAAATATTTTTTCTCTCTCTCAAATGCATGTCAAACAAGGAAATTCCGTGACTATTTGTTTGCAGTATTAGGCACGTGGGAGTTTCATGAGGAGGCCACGTCATCACACACGTCATCTAATTTGCATACTTCGATAGATTTCCGTATTTTGGGAGAGCATGTGAAATTTTCAACTTCAAAACTTCGTTTTTAGTCGGTTTCTAACTGAAACTATCCATACCTCTGTTCCACTTGTTGATTTTACGTCTATCCATCACAATCTACGTGAGCACAAAGTGGATTTCCACTTTGAAAGAAGAAAGGAAGAAACATGGCAAACAACTCAGGTGTTTATCTTCGCTATGAATGGGGTCGTGAGTTGAGAAAACGTAATAACTATGAAAGAAAACAACATTGGGAAGTGGAATAAACATGAACTGAAGTGGTTTAAAGAAAATGAAAATAGAGCTCCACGTAGGCATAAAGTGCCCTCCTTGAGCCAGCTATGTACATTACGTAGTTTCGGTTTCCAAGACTACTGCAGAGGGAATTATGAAGGACAAGATATACTAGAGTAATACGTGTTATATGAGCATAATCGTATAGGAGAGGGATGCTTACAAGCTCGCGTCTGCCGAATTATAATCATGAAACGAGGACGTTTCTTTTTGAAAGATGGGACGATTAAAGGAAGAGTCTGCTTTGTGAACCTTAGTTGTAGTGTTAATTGATCATGAGCAATTCCAAGAAAGTTAGCAACTGCAAGCCTTCCCATTTGAAAGTCACGAGTGCTTAAATATTACAACCGCAGATGCACATGGGTAGGGAAAGATATTCACGATATGACTTGTGAGGAGATGTTCAATTCAATTCAATTCAATTCAATTCAATTCAATTCATTTATTTTCATTCTTCTCTTTTTTCCAACTGAACACAACACAGTATACATCAGGAATTGTATCACATCTGCGTAATCATGTTTATTATGTAGTTTCAATAATACGTCAGCGACCATACTACTTGATGTACAGATGTACATATATTATTTACAATGCACCAATAAAATAAGACTGCGACATCTTAAAATTCCACAACTCTGACAACATTGAACGATTTTCATATGGTATTTGTATATAGGTGTGTTTCAAAAAAATCTAGACCAATGAGAACTTCAACATTGATTGAAATATCACTATAAAGGTGAATTTTGGCTAGTCTAGAAAAAGAAAACTTTCACAAGAACAACAATGAAAATTTGATCAAAATCCGATGAAAATTAGGGTACTTATGAAATTGTGCAGTTTTGCTAATTTTCTCGAACAGTCGATACGAATATGCAAATAATTTAGCTGATGATGTCATCACCTCATAATTTTCCATAGATTCCATGCTAAAAACACCCAACACCCCCCCCCCCCAAAAAAAAAAAAACCCCAAACAACACACCGTACTGTTAAAAGTTAAACATAATAATATATATACCTGGCTGAACAACTTCAAAATAAGGATTATGCAGATGTGTTAGGATTTTAGACCTAGTCATAGGCACATTAACATTTGACCAAATAACAAACTGACATGGTAAGACTTTGTGTACAAACAATGGCAAGTTGTGAAGTGATGACATCATCAACTCACTATACACTCGTATATGCATATTCATATTGACAGTTCAAGAACTGTGTGGTGAAAATAAGCAAAACGTCGCCATTTCATAATTTCCCTAATTTTATTTGACTTTGATCAAATGTTTTCTCTTGAGCTTGTTAAATGTCATTCTTTCTTTTCCAACCGGAATTACTCTTTAAGTGCACTGAGGCGGGGGAGCATGATGATGTCGCTTTGTGAATATAATTCTTATAGCCTGCAATCAAGCCGCCGAGAGATATTAGCGAAAACTGAGGCAGCATTGGTTCATTTTTACACGTGGCAGGAGTTCGGAGGTTCAAGGACAGAGGAGTGAAATAATGGAGTGCAGCGGACCGTGCCAAGTTGGACGTGGGACGATGGAACACAGAGGCCCTGGGTGTAATGTTACCAGCTTCTTGATAAAACCTGACTGCAGGCTGTCCCTCTCTCGTTTCTCTGAAGAACGAACCTAAAGGGATATTGGCAGAGATGGGATTCAGCTTTTAACTTTTTGCAAGATAATTACAAATCCACTTCTGAAAATAATATTAAAGAGCATATAATTCTTAGAGGGATTCAAAATTTTATTTTAGATGAAAATCGGTTTTGGAATGGCTGAGACATAAAAAAAAAAAAGAAGGAAAACAAAGCGATCCCAATAAAAGGTGGGTCCCACCTTTTATTTAGGATTGCTTTATTTTTGATATCTTAGCCATTTCAAAACCAATTTTCATCAAAATAAACCTTGAACTCCTCTTAGAACTATATGCTCTTTCATATTCCATAAGAGGTTTCTCATTATCTCACGAAAAAAAGAAGAAGATGAAAACCTGAAGCCCCATCTCAATCAAAACTATATCATCCCTTTAAGGGAACATCGAGGAGTTGTATGAATCCTTGTCACAACATCATCAGTGAATGAACGAAGGACTTCATCTACAAGAAACGATGCTAACCTGTTTGTCAGCGTTATGCACCGTATATACTCTGCAAAGCAAGAGGTTGTTCCAGTCTCACTACAAGACAATTTTTTTTTCAACTTGCGACGGCGAAGATTGGTAAATACTTACAAGCATATTTACCACAAAAACATTCATAAAACATTACTTTGAATGGAAACGAAAGTAAAAATAGAAAACATAATCGACAAGTGGATGTCATAGAAACCAGTTTTTGTTGATGTTGATGCAATATACTTAGTAACCGCCTACGTGCAATAATCTGGTCCGTTCAGGGAGGTGGGAGAGCAAACTACCTCTCTGGACGCCACATATCATTCCATAACGAGTGAAAAAAATGAATAACTATAGACCGAGAACTAAGGCTCCTATAACTGACTTGTTTTCAAAACTCTAATCGTCACCATCACTCCTGGTAACAGGCTTGGAGTAGACTATGTATATCCCAGGTCTACCGTCTACCAGGTCCTTACAAAATAGATAGTCTTTTCTTCCAGGATTTGTACTCCCGTAAATCAACAGGCTATAATGCTGGCAAGTTGAAGCGTTGGCTCTCGCCATTCCAGGGACAAGGACTTTCTACGACTGATTTTGATGCAACGGTAACTCCATTCAGAGCTAGTCCCACTGTGGTTGAAGTTCAGCGACAGCCTAGAAGTTGATATCCAAAATTGTGGCTGTTTTCACAGACTAAGATGATAAACGCAAGGCAGGTCCCTGGCGTGGTTATTTCAAGGGTCCAATCGCGTGCAGTGACATGTGAAGTACCTGGATCGACTGAGTGCGAATGTGACATCGACTTACATCAAATGGACATACATATTTTCTCCTTTTTGTGCGAGTTTCTTCTTGTGATGCAGAATTTAAAATATTATATCATTTTCACAAAGATTTCTATTTTTTTTCACAACACGATTTCTCCTCCAAACGTATTTTCGATAAACACATGAAATCAATGAGCTCGGAAAGACAGAATGCAGTCAGTATTAGATTAACAAGGAGGCTATGAGCTCGAACACCAGTTTGATCTGAACATGTTTGAAATAAAATATCTGTTGCATGACAGAAGACACAGCAAACGTACAGAAATATCTCTGTTCACCATTTTATGCATAAATCACACCATATATAATTATTGATGGTCTGAAATCATCGAAATATATTCGTCATCATATCACAAAAGAACACGCGAGCAAGATTGAAATCAACGGAATGAGGTTTGTTTTTGCAGCTTGCAGGTTAATCGATCACGCACAAACTACGATGTATTTTACTTCATAATACCATTTACGTCACGTCTGCAACAGAGGCTAGACTCTAGTGGAGAGATATGTCAACAGTTGACTCTCGCTATCGCGTTTCCCTCACTGTCACTGTCGAATAGCAAAGTATATAATGTGTGAATTGTCTTGGCGTTGGTCAAACATTCTACGTTGAAGTTGTTATTTCCTCCGGTACGTATATCAGCCACCTTCACCTGGGAAGTCTGCTTGTGCCCCGTTGAACTTTGGCTTGGGACGCACCGGGAACCAGCGACATACAGCTTCTCTGTTATTTGCTGCTTGAAGAAAATAAGTAGCTGCAGTATTCTGTACAGGAAGGTTTAGAAATGAACAGTTTCCGAAGACCAAAAGTGTTGAAATCCCACTTACTGATAAGAATGAAATGCGGAACTTAAAAGAAAAGAAAAACAAAACAAAACGTACTCGTAATGTCGCAGTCGGCACAACAATTATTTTTGTTAGTATTTTGTCTGTGTATATAGATTATGTTAAAGGTCTTTGGCAAGCTTGTCATATCTAACTTGTTGTCATATCTATACGCGTCATTCTGGTTTAAAATGTTTGGGAATTTGGAACACACACCATGAAAACACAATCTTCATGCTTTGAAACTGAATGTCGTCTTTCATCCACAAGTCATGCAGAAGAAGTGGAACAATCCATCTGTTCGAGTGCTATTGACACAGAGAATCACTTCTAGGATATAGGCCTTTCAGCAGGCCGAGAATGTGCGTGCTTGATGGTCAAACTGACCACTTTCTTATTGTTTTCATTTTCTTCACATGTTAAGCCCTCCTGGTGGTGTGATTTCGTCATAGCAAAACATATAGACTGAGGCACATATACACACAAATAATACGTAGGCCTATACAGTTACGTGACAGATGAATACTGAATAATGTAGGTGTATAGAATAAACATAAGCAGAGCTGGAGGAGCTAAACCCATAATGAGGGTATAATGATTTCGCATGTTTGAAGTTCCTCTTTCGAAGGGACTGGAAAAGAAAATGAAAATAGATCTCTCTCTCTCCCTCTCTCCGTCATTTCTTTCAATTGTACTCTTTGCTTCAAGATGGCAATTGAGTCTGAATAGTAGAACACGTGACATTAACTTGTTATAGTGTCTCGCGTCTAGGGCTATCATGGAGGTAATAATATGCATTTTGTAAACTTATTTTAAGCCTAAACAAACCCTCTTTGCAGGTGTTCCTCCGGGATAACTTTTTCAAATTATCCGCTGAGAAAGAACGATACAGTAACAATGCTGTACAATCTCTTATTCAGATCTAAAGACATAATAGTATGATTACTTTCATCGCTCTTTACAAGGTGCAATATACAGAATGTATTTGATTCCTTATCGCGATGAAATTATTGCTGTTTTTTTTTTCCTGCCCGTGGTAACTCGAAGAAGCAAAAAAGGAAGAGGGGAAGTCTCTACTTTAAACGGTGTGTACAGTTCTGGTCGAAGTGAGGATTTAGCTTTTAACGTTTTGCGAGATATTCAGAAACCACTCTGTGAGATGTCAAAGAGCATGCAGTTCTAAGGGGTATCAAAAGTTTATTCGATGAAAATCGGTTTTGAAATGGCTGAGATATCCAAAAACAAGGTGAAAGAAAGAAATCCTAGTAAAAGTTGTGGCATGTCGCCTTTTATTATTAGCATTTTTTTTTTGGATATCTCAGCCATTTGAAAACCAATTTTCATCAAATAAACGTTGAATCCTTCTTAGAATTACATGCTCTTTCATATTTCATAACAGGGTTTTCATCATCTCACTTAGGAATGTTCAAAACATGAATCCCCATCTCAACCAGTACTGTACAGTCCCTTTAAGACTGCGTTTTTATGACTTTTATATTGTCCTGTGGAAATGCAGAATAAACGATAATGATAAAGACAATGATGATAATAATGATTATAATGGTAATAACAATAATAATACTAATACTACTACTACTACTACTACTACTACTAATAATAATGATAATAATAATAATAATAATAATAATAATAATAAAGATAATAAAGATAATATTATAGATAATGATACTGATGATGATAACAATAGTAAGGATAAAACTATGATAATCAAATCAATAATTGCGTATGAGAGTGTATGATACTACGTTTTGGTTCATTTGAAGAGTTTGTTTGCAAAAACCGATAAGTCCATATTTGTCAAATGGAGATATTTGCGATTAAAGGTCAAGAAAAATAAAGAGAATAATAAGAAATTTTTTGCTTCTTTTGACCATAACTTCAAAAATTTACCTTTATATGTAGTGACCAATATATCATTTAAACAGTATTATTTTGTACTTTATGACAGAGACCGTACTTCAAAATCTTAAAAAACGGACTTATCGGTTTTTGCAAACAAACTCTTCATTTGATCATGGATGTAGCAATGCAGAAAAAAAAATCAAGACTTATCAATTATAGTTTTCAAGAACATATCATAGATGGATCATCAGCAATTTCCTCAAATTGTGTCCCGGCGAGCAACATTGAATTCGAATGAGAATATGGCGGTTATTCCAGAGTTTTGAAACAAGGTTTATGAAAGCTGAATGGGGCAGGCAGTGTTAGTTTTAATTGGCAAACCCTTGGGGAAACTTTGCATTCTGTCTCTGTGCTTAATGAGTCAAACCCAAGTATTCAAAAACATTCAGACTCATATGAAAAAAAGAAACAGAAATGATCCAAACGCTGTCATTATTTCTGGCCCCCTCCCCCCCCCCCAAAAAAAAAAAAAAATCGTCGAAACATACAGGATGATACTTTGAATATCTAACAAGTAAAAATATGTGATGAATACACAAACGTTATAATATCTAACAACAAATTTAATGCTTTTCTTGTCCCGCAGTATACTATATAATACGAGGAAGCCGTTAGAATATTATACTCTATACATGTGTACCTTAAAGTAATAGGTAAGATCAAGTAATCAATAGGACGGGTGTCAACAGAGAAAATAATGTTCCTTGCAATCTGATGATACAAACTGCATATCTGGTAAATCTGCATTTTGCCATAAGAGTCATATGTTATGTTATGATGACTGGGTATTTCGCCAAGGGATAGAGCAACTACAATAATGTATTCTATGAAAGAGAGGGAGAGAAAAAAAAATCACCTCGTATTATACGTTGCAGAGCAAAAACAATGTGCGGATAGAGCCGATTTCAACACAGACGTACTGCAACTCACAATAGGAAATGCTGCTATAGAAAGCTTAGATGGCACTTGGGAAAACTCGTGATGAATAATATTTTCTTGCAATGGAACGACCTCACACAGGTATACGGCACAGCAGTTCGCAACATTTCCCCACCAAAAAGGATCAAATTCGTACGATTTTAAATCATCACTTATCGACTCGCTACGGGTCTAGGGTAATTACCCACTGGGCAATTACCCCGGACCCTTCCCCTGACCCTAATCCTAATCCTGAACCTAATCCTAACCCTAACCCAAACTCCTGACCCTAAACCTAACCCTAACCCTAATCTTTACCCTAACTTTACCACTAACTGGTATTTAGCGGGGGGGGGGGGGGTAATTGCCCTCTGGAGGTAATTGCCCGGATACTCTCGCTATACTATCATGATGTTATGAACAGAAGGTCATTAGACTTTTCTTTACCTGCTTGATCAGGTCACTGAGTGATAACACTACTCTATTTCGAAAATTCCCACGTTCAAGAATGGAGGTTGCTTTGTTTATCTGACTCTTAGCTGTATTGTGGTAAAACACTGACATTTATTTACACAAAATGTTGTTACCTTGGGTGCACTTATTGTCATTAGTTGATTTAAGTTGCTGTTATGATAATTCTGTTTGGATGTGTAGTTCGCAGCAAGAGCCAAATGCACATGGAATCTGCAATAATTTTCATTGTAAAACATTATCATTATTGACATAATAATTGCACAATAGAAGCACCTGTGCTGGTGAAGGAGTCAACGTCAGGGTATGAGCAGACGATTTGACCATATCTGGGCTGAGATAAAGGGATATGAATAGAGATGAACGAAAGCAACAAAACTTATGTTTGTGAGTTACTTATTGTTCCTTCATCTCCAAACACCGCCGACTCGACCGGCACGACCCTGGGAAATTGACTAGATACGTGAAGAGACCGAAAGCTGGGGTACCTGGTCAAAGCGATATAACTAGTCTAAGTTTCCACTCGCTCTCATAGCTTAACAAGTCGAGGTGACCTGAATATCCATTTGAACGTGTCAAAGGTTCTATAACATTAAAAGATATCAATGAGATGTTATTTCAAGCAGTCAATTACCTAAGACAATTTATTTTGGAATGCACATCAAGGATTGTGTTCTTCAAAAAGGTAATGAATCTCCGGTTTGGAATCTGCCTGATCTCTGTTACCCTTTCCCGTTGGGGATTCTTTGATTGAGATTATTCGTGCCTTCTTGCTGTACCACAGCTTTTTGAAGTATGTCCAGTTTGAACCCCTGCAAAATGCAAAATATTTCCTGTATCCAAACTGCCGTCTCCATGCAGTGCGTTAAAGGGACGTAGAGTACTGGTTGAGGTGGGGATTCATGTTTTGAACATTCCTACGTGAGATAATGAGAAACCTCTTATGATGAAAGAGCATGTGATTCTAAGAAGGATTTAATGTTTATTTGATGAAAATTGGTTTTCAAATGGCTGAGATATCCCCATAAAAAGGTAATAAGAGGCGACAGGCCACGCCTTTTATTAGGATCTCTTTGTTTCACCTTATTTTTGGATATCTCAGCCATTTCAAAACCGATTTTCATCAAATAAACTTTTGATAACCCCTTAGAATTGCATGCTCTTTGACATCTCATAGAGTGGTTTCTGAATATCTCGCAAAACGTTACAAGCTAAATCCTCACCTCGACCAGAACTGTACACACCCTTTAACAACACTGCATGCGACATTACCAAAAATCATACATGAATCGCTCTTAGGTACGAGATGAACAACTGTTGTATTGACCTCGGGCGACGTTCTAGTGCATTGAGGACCAAAGTGCTCACAAACGGAGAAATGTCTTTCAGCCGGACGGTATGTTTCTTTAGCAGGTCCTCCTAGTAACGCTTCTCGCAAATTTTCATCTGTAAGTACCAACTGGTACCACTGATCAAGATTTACATTCGCGATTCAACTGTCATCTTGCAGGACAATGGTATATGTCCAAACATATACCATTGCATTCACTTTCACATCAGTATCCGAGAGTCTTGGGGATTTTCCAGTCGAGTAGAGAGAAGAATATTGAAACTATAAAGTAAATATTATAATGTGCGGTCTTTAATGGGCATCATAATAGAGTATAGTTTACAGCATCACTCACACGGTGGTTTGTTGACGATTGAAAATGGTCTTGTCACTTGCATGGCAACCACATTCAGCAGCAGCTGCAGGAGCTGTAGTCATGTGTCTGAAGGAGGCGTCGAAATGTGCGAGTGTCTATGTGTGTATATGTGTGTGTTGGTGATGGGGGGGGGGGGGGCTGTCATTTTGACCGGTTTTGAGGTCAATCGACAGTTTGTATGACGTGGAATTATCCCTTGTACTCGCACATCAGTCATCCATGTTTGTAGTGTCCATGCAACATTTACTTAGCAATAGTATGATTTCAGGGCAGTTCGAAACGGCTTTTCATTCCAGTTATGAAAGACTTAATTATGTCACGGGAGGTAACTCATGCTGTCGAGTCTGACGCAAAATGTCTCCTAATTCCTGGCTGTTGGTTAGATGGGGATAGCAGAGGAGAAATGTCATCACTTATTCGACAAACATTACAAGTTATCTCCTCGATTTACGTAGGCCTACGAGTAAAAAAAGTATGAATCTTTCATTGACCAAACTCCCGATAGGCAATAGTTTGTCAAATCACATCAAGGTGTGTATGTAAAGCTGTCAATTAAGTGGGTCTGAAATCCTAAACTAGGCGACACAATCCGATCGTGGACGTCGAGATCCAGGTACCTCTCTTTAAAGGGACATTAGCCAACCTTGTGAGACATTGATATTTACGGCATGATACTAGTAATGAAACTGGCCAGTGGTGAACTCCCGAGAGGCAATAGTTTGTGAAATCACATCAAGGTGTGTATGTAAAGCTGTCAATTAAGTGGGTCTGAAATCCTAAACTAGGTGACACAATCCGATCGTGGACGTCGAGATCCAGGTACCTCTCTTTAAAGGGACATTAGCCAACCTTGTGAGACATTGATATTAACGGCATGATAATAAAACTGGCCAGTGGTGAAACTATAGCGAATCATATCAACGCAATCTTCGGCGAACCCTGCCCCCGCCCCCCCCCCCCCCTCATACAACGGTCACCTGTTTCAGTCTGAAGATTATGACGTTTATATGATAACTCTTTTTCAACATTAATATGACATGATGCGGCACTAATTTCATATACTATGCAAGATATATAATGTTTTTGCATTGTTGTGATGAACACAACAACATATGAAGTCACACATGGTACGCAGTATACGAACTGCAAATTCTTTACGTACAGTGTATATTCCTCTGATAACATTGATCTGTAAGTGATGAGTAACCCGCTGGAAATGTTGCCGTGTCATAAAGGCCCCTCAATATACCATTGATGCTATCATGCATTGCCGACAGGACGTTTTGCCAGACGATAATATTCGTAGCGATATCGTATCTTCCACACTATCTATAGATTTGTGTAAACACTTTTTTTTTTTCAACACTGTTATTGTTTCATTGCATGTGTTGAAGAAATTCGTCCTTGGGATAAATTCTCCTTTGACAACTACGAAGCAACGCCACGCAAGGATGATATTCTCGGTCAGTGGTATATGTAATACTGGCTATTACGTAAATGTGTAGTCGATGGTCGTTGTTGCAAGTATTGTAAGAGTATCCCCTGTGACCTTATAAAAATCAATCTAATTGACCTTTAGGCTCTACAGTGTACAGTATACAGTGTACTAGTAGTAAGGAGTGAAAAAAAAGAGGTTGGGAAAGGAAATGGGAGAGGGAGAGGGGGAGAATAAAAATGGAACGAACGCAGATTCATAGATCCTTCTGATGACCTTGGTTCATTTGTGATATGTATAAACGTACTATTACTATTCAACAATGTGTGTGGAGACATCTATCTAACAGAATTTGAGAATCATGCCTTTTGATCAGAGAGTCATCTCCTAGTGAGAAAACATTTACAAAAAACATTTTTCTTTCTCAGTAGCAACTAGTTAAGAATGATCAGGCAGGAGATATACGACGTGAAATATCAATGTCTACATTTTTAACAAGGGTAAGCTCGCCTTTTTTTTCAGGTAACATTGGCCAGAAGAAAAAAGACAAGTTGCGGAATCTTTGTTACCATATCTAGTGTTACATGTTTTCATGAAAGAACGATGTCGGTCTGTAGATTGGATGAGCCACTGAAACCATGTTCTAAGACTGGTGAATGCCTTATCAGACTCAATTTCGGTAAACGAAAATATGAGTTGAAAAGACTTTCTCTATAGGCTCTCTACGCCTCAACCGCTTTCCATAAAGTTTCATCTGCAAGTGGAAATATTGAAAAAATAAACAGCGAACATTTGCCTCATTTTTAGTAATTTTCTTTCAGCTTCGTTTGGGGATACTGCAGAAATGATTGTTCATCAAATTGAATCCTTTTAATTTGTTAAATTTAAATCACTGCGGATACAACTGATAAAGCCACAGCACCATAAACTGATAAAAAACAAAAGTGAGGATTCCCAAGGCCGACACTCACACGTATTAGGTGCAAGATTTATAATGTTTTTCTGACAATGGTCCTCTCGCTTCAGATTACATATTATTTAGTACCTTAAAGGGGATGGCTAGTAACTGATCAGTGAGAATTAGTGGGAATGCTGGGGGATGATTGTTCCAATTCTTATGGGATTCATTTAAGAGTACATTATGTATCTATTGTTGTGTGAAAATTATTTGCTTCAGAACGGTCTCATATTCAAGTAATGTGCAGTTTAATGCCCCGTCACTGTACAGGCATGCTAACCAGGAAACAATTAAACTGCACATTAAGCCTACTTGAATATGAGACCATTCTGAAGCAAATCCCACTGATCAGTTACTAGCCATCCCCTTTAAGGTATGGGAGTAATTACGTCTTTGTGCTCTCGAAGAAAAGGCAGTTTTCACGCTGAAGCGCTAACCCTTGGTAGATCAGAAATAACGTGTTTTTAGTGATATTCAATTATGCAGGATAACGTAAAGGACAGTTACTATGTTTGTCGAGATATCTGTATTGCTGTTGGTTGTTGTTGTTGTTTTTCTTTTCCTCTCTCTCTCTCTCTCTCGGTATCTGTCAATTCATGTAAAAAACGCAAAGCCACTCGGAATTTAATTTGCCCCGTAGATGGCAAGCGGTCAAGAATGGGCAATTTTCTCCTTTCGGTCTAATGATTACCCGACCATGACACATACCACTCGTGTATAGAGTACTAAAGTGATGATGTCACAGTCTTTTATTATGCTTGGGCATGAACCGGGCGCGAGCGTAAACACTTGGGCCAGGTGAGGTTGTTTGGAACCAGTTTCCATGGCGATGAAATGGCTATGACGTCATAGAATCGCACTTTGATACTCTAGAGGCACCCGTTTGTAAAAGCACATAATCGATTATGATACAATCTTTGCAATCAGCGGTGATAAAATGAACAAATTTGGGCACAAGTACACTCCATGACGATTGTATCGGGTCAACATGCAAGCTCACTGCAATCAATCTTTCACCGATTTGACGTTTCATGTCATCTTAATTCAATCATTTAAAAAAAAATCCTTGTTTGAGCACAGTGTCCAGACCTTTTAAAATGCTCGTGTAGATTTGTGGAACCACGCAAACCAGTAACAGATCTTCTGCAAAGCAGTATACTTGTATGATATATTGATAATTCCTTGAGTTTCTTTTACCATATTATTGTCCCAAATGTCAAATCAACATGATGTATAAATCTGGCGCCGATCGTCACCATCAGAGCATACTTGTCACGTTAAGTTAGTGGCAAATCTTAAGAGGGGAACATTTCGGCATTTGATGCTTGACATAATATATGACATTTTTAAGCTACTAAAGAGGAAATCCATCCCTAAAATGAATTAACTTAAGAAGTAAGGGACAATATTTCCTACAGAACGATACAAAAATGACAAAAATCGGATAAGAAATAAGCAAAATATAACATTTTGAAATTTTGATTTTGTTTCGGAAAACATTTCTTGACCAGACCTCATGAAAGTTAAAATGAGCGAGTTGACGATGTCATACCGTAACAACTTTTATGTATGTTATATACGAAATTCAGAAAAAAATGTTATTATTAGCTACATAATGCAAGTAAAAGCCTGTTCTCATACCAAGACATAATATCATTTGTTCTTTTGTATTTTAGATGGTTTTTATACAGCTGAAATGTGATATCGTTTCTGTATATGAAATGAATCAGAAATTGTGATAGCATGACATCGTCAACATGCTCATTGAATATTAATAAGAGTTGGTCAAGAAATGTTTTCCAAAAAAAAAATGTGAAATTTCAAATTGTCCTATCTTCCTTATTTCATTATCCAATTCTAGTCACTTTTGTATCGTTCTGTTAGAGAATATTTTTCTCTTTCTTTTGATGTTCATTTATTTTTGGGATGGATTTCCTCTTTGACTTCCCTGCCATCCATCCTCGTTACCGCGAGTCTTCGTCATTCCTAATGCTTGCTTAGATAAAAACAAAAACAAAAACAAAAACAAAACAAAACAGAAAACCCAAACACTAACGTTTAAGTAGCCTCGTTGCGATGTGATCAGTTTAGTTTGTCCATCTTCGATTGAATAAAAATATGCAAATTTATCGTGTTCATCAATTGTTCATCTTCAATTCAATATTTCCGCTATTTGAAATACAAAGAAAATTCAGTAATTCTCCGCTCTTTAGTCATATTACATTCTGTACCATAGTCACTGATAGTTTGCCCGCTCTTTCAATATGCGAACAGCTATCCTGCTACCGTCCTGCAAACAGATTATTGGACACGTGTGACATAATGTTGTTACTATACTTATACCGCCTGACTGAAAAGCAACAATACACGCAATCTATATATGCATGCACTCGCCACAGATAAACAGAACCATAAAATGTAATCAGACACGGTAAAGGTAATTGCCAGCATCGCTGTTCGCTAGTGCCACGTTTATGGTTATGATCACGGCAATATATGGGTGAATCAACCTTGAAGCGTAAAACTTTATGTGGTTGTTTTGTCAAACTCGGATATGATTTTAGATAATTTTTCCAAACTTGCCGTGCCTCAGTTCAAGAAAGTGACACGCATCATGCGCATTACTTTTACAGCTCCTTCCTGTTTCGTATGATTATGACAATTTTTAATGGGGAGCTGGGGGAGGGAGTTGCATGTAGCGAGGTGACTGCCGTCATTGGACTTGTAACATATCCAGCATTTAGAGATCGACAGCAATGACATTTCGTGACATTTAATCATTGTATCGAAGTGCTGGAGTCACTTAATAAAGTTAATTACTTTATTTTAGTTCAACCGACCTACATTATAGAGCAATATTATGAAGAACGAAGGAAATAATCAAAACGCATGGCTTATTTATACTTTAATACACGTATTTACGTACAGGTTTCTGAACGTTTTTATAATGAAAATTCATTCGAGATATTCAAGGTTTTTTTCCAGCTATGATATAAGAGTGACCTGACATAGGGGCTGAATTCTGTGATTTTATGTAGAAGATGACGAAAATCGAGATAATATTGTGACCAATAGTCTTGACAGTTAATTCATATCTTGCGATGTCTATGTGATTTAGTGCCACGTTAACATCTACACAGAAACCCCACAACTACCTGAAAATTCCCCTTTGAATTTTGCATGTATGTATATGCAATGTGGAAGATTGCGTTACTAAAAGAGCAACGTCAACCTGAGGTGTAAATATGTACATAGTACGAGCCTACATAGCCTAACTCGCTCTATTCACTCCCAAATGTTAATAATAAATTCATGAAAATTGACAGAGTGTTAAGATTGTGTGCGCATAACTTTTACGTGTGCACTATTTTGCTTAGCTAATGTCTTGTGAAAAATGGTTACAGGGTTTTCCTACTTTGTTATGGGTCGCACTTGGGATCTGGAGAGTAAGTTCAAAATGTGGCGTGAATATATACGATAAGACATTGTGGTAATCTGCGGGTCGTTTTGTCAACGCCACATCGTATTGGGTCTTCGTGGTAATAGCTTCCAGATGCCAGAGTATTTACTTTTCCTTGCATCTGCATAAAAAACCCCAACCCCAACCCCAACCCCAACCCCAACAACAACAACAACAACCCCAACAACAACAACAACAACAACAACAACAGCAACAACAAACGAACAAAACACACACACAAGCGCGCCGGAACACTTATGTATTTGTTTTGTTTTTAGTTTGTTTGTTTGTTTGTTTTGGGGTTGTTGTTGTTGTTTTTTTTTTTGGGGGGGGGCAAAATCTTGATGGGGGCACATTATGTGAATAAGCGAAATCCTCGGCGAGGGAGCGAAGCGACCGAGAGGGGGTACCACGGTAGGGACTATTTGTAAAATAGTCCCTAGAGTACAAAAAAATTCTAGGAAATTAAACATAGTGAAAAAAAAAATAGTGCGAAGGACTATGATCATAACATACGGAGGGGGGGGGGGGGTACATTATATGTGACGGTGTGAGATCCTCGGCGAGGGGGCGAAGCCTCCGAGCAGGGGAGGGGGGGGGGGGATACCCCCCTCTCACGGTAGGGACTTTTTGTAAAAACGGAGTACAAAAGTCGCGTTTATAGAGCATTTGAAAGCAAATTTCTAGGAAATTACACATAGTGAAAAAAATAGTGCGAAGGACTATGATTATAACATACGGGGGTATTGAAAAGCAAATTTCTGGGAAATTAAGCATGGCGAGAAAAAGTAATTGTGAAGGACTACGATTATAACATACTGGGGTACATTATGTGACGGTGTGAGATCCTCGGCGAGGGTGTTGGAAGGGGGTATCACCGTAGGGACTTTTTGTAAAAACAGAGTGTAAAATTCGCGTTTACAGAATATCTTAATTAAAATTTTTAGGGAATTAAACGTAGTAAAACAAACATCACTGCGAAGGACTATCATCATAACTTATGAAAACTGTTCATTTTACTATATGTATACGGGCAGAGCGAGCGAGCCACTTTCACTTTGCCATTCATCTGAAATGTATTCATTAAAAACTTAAACGGGATCAAATTTTTCGAGCAATGAAAATTATTCTTATATTGCTAAAAAGTATAGAAGAAAGGGAAATGTAAGGTTTACTAAAGGTGTTTCAGGGGCACACTCGAGGACGCGAGGCTACCATCTATACACTAAATTTCCTCATAAGTAGATATTAGTGTATATATATTATAATGTATATTAGTAATGAATTATGATTTTCGCCCCTAATGGGGCGAAAATTTGCATTTTCAGTTATGAAATTGACAACTTTTCGACAAGAAAAGTGCCTTTATTGTTCATTTTGGTCTTTAAATGATTGATTAATTATTTGTTACAGGGGGCACTTGGGGGGGGGGGGGGCAAAAACTCGTTTTGCCCCCCTCAAAAAAAAAATACACACACACAAACAAACAAACAAAATAACACAAACAAACACGTAGGCCAATATGCGTTGTCGTGGCGAAGCCGTTCAGAGCATAATCTATACTGTGTTTTCAGAATATGAAATTGGACAAATCAGGTTACTATACCTTATTCACGTTCAACGCATACCTTTGTTTCTTCCTTGCAGGCTGTAAGGTGAGGTTTACCCGGACTTACTCGACGTAGGCCTATAAGTATATAGCAACAACATATACAAACACAATGAATTCGAGGCATAGCTATTATTATGAATACGTAACAAACATACGAACCGGTTTATGGGGTTGCTATCAAGATATTCTCTTGAGAAAAAAATAAGCCATTTCGGTTAAAAAAAAGAGAATAAAACGGCTGATTGAACATTAATTTCAACCATATCAGCTGCATATTATGAAGCTTGTGATGGCAGAAGCTCCTAAAATATGCCTTTCGTGCTTGTGCTCTTAATGTGATCCTATAAAGGTTAAACAGGTGGAAAAGGAATCTGGCAAAGTAAAATTATTGCACCAGCAATATTAAATATACACCCAGTGCCAGTTTGCATGTTATTTGCAATTGCCAGCGTGTGTGTATATGAATGTCTTTATGAATAGTCAAATAATGATAATGGAAAAAAAAAACTTACTATCGGTATGAACATAGTTAGTATAAGACTTGTTATGACGTGAGTAATGACCCCCTTTTAAAAAAAAAAAAAGTTTTATATTGCATTCCCCTTCACAGTCTCATGGTTCTCACAGAAAGTATTGCAAAGAGACTTCCGCTTTGCCTCTTCGCTGAACTTACTCTGATCCGGGTAAGTAATTAGACGATACTGATAATCGATCAGTCAGCTACCCATACGCTGCCTGAAATACCAGAGTTTCCGCCATTGCCTTTGTAAGTCACCTGATCACGGGAAGGTGGTTGTGATCAGACGGAAACTGCATGGAGATAATTAGCGGATGACGCTGCCAAAATATCTGCTTCGCTACTCAATATCTTGCCTGATAGAAGTGCTCTAGTCATCAGAATTCAATTACGCCATCAATTAAGTCTTTTCACAGATTTTCTTGAGACTGCAGCGAAATTCATTTGATTTCAGTCATCCGGTGTACGCGTTCAAAGTAGCAGCCTTGTAATATCCGTTGCCAAAGCGACCACAGCAATCTCGCTCTCATGATATATAGGTGATCTATGCATCATAATGTTGGTCACTTGGACCAATGATCAACATAAAATCTATTTTACACACAGACGTCTGATACATTATGCTATACCTTCCATATATTACATGTATTACCTGCATTTCGGTGCGGTGGACACGTTCCATGCTGGGATTTCAAATTTCAAATATAATTAATTGATTATTATATTTCCCCTCACTAAAAGAAGAAAAAAAAATCAGAATAACAAAGTAATAAACACACCTTTTAGACACTAGACTGTAAGAATAAGAAATGTGGATACCAACAGTAATTAAGTTTTAAGATTTTGCATGCCATTAGGTTGCAATCATACATGACATGAGCTGTTGACTTCACCGTCTCATGATAGCACAGGGATCCTATATTGAAATGCACATAAATTGCCAATGATATTTTCCTGCTTGAAATAACCCTTCCCACATATTATACTTAATGTTCTTTGTTTCAAATCATGGTATACTAGCGGTTGCAACGATTTAGTAATTATGACTTTATCAAAATATTACTGGGGACGGGTGATATTTGATATTATATAGCCGAAGCACTGATTTCGGGAATGTACATACATGTATATTATTTTCATAACTTCTTTTTGTGCCTTTTTATGCAAGAACCCATGGGAAACGTGCGAAACGACCATCATCACTATATCCCATTATATAAACTGAATGTGCATAGCGTTTGACATTGTCTAAATCACATTATATGTATGTAGATGACCTCTTTATTTTCAAACTCTATCCGAAGTGCAGTTTCTCTGTACCATGGCCTGTTTGTGTGACATCATGCGTGGGTGGGAAAGGGATGGGTCTTTAATGGAAAGTATAGAGACTAGTTGAGCTCAGTGATACCACTGTAACTCGTATGGACGTAATTATTATTTTTTTTTTATTATCGTAACCTATACTTTTCTTTCAGTATGAGGCTTCATTCCTGTGATAAATCTAACGATTTCGTTCCTGTATCAAGACTATTAAAGACTTCTGAAATAGTCAAACGAAATTTAAGGCCCGGTCACACCGCCAGAACTTTGCTGGAGCGTTCCTGGAGCGGTGAAAAAAATTCATCACCGCTCGTAACCGTTCACCACCGTTTAACAGAAGTTGGCCCCTGTTAAGGCAACGCCGTATACGCTAGGCCACCGCTGATGGTCCCTCCTACCGCTCCGAAAGTTTTGAGCTGCACAAAATATTGCGAGCGGTTAGGAGCGGGCAATTTTCCGCTCCGGCAAAGTTCACCACCGCTCCAACAACGCCCAGTCAAAGTTTGGCACCGCTAGACGCAAGTTCGTGGACGCTTGGGTCCGCTAGGCCAACGCAGAAATCTTGAACGCTGGACCACCGCTGCTTCGCCAGCTTTGCCCAGGCGGTGATTAAACGTTGCACAAACTTTGGTGGAGCGGTTGTAAGCGTTTTACGAGCGGACACGGGATTGCTGGAACGGTGTCGGGCGTTGAAGCAGCGATCCATTGCGGTGATGAACTTTAGTTTGGCGTTGGTATGGAGGTGTCGGAGCGGGACCAGAATTTTGCTATAAATATGGGGAGAAATGGACCAGGAGCCCATTTGGAATCGAGCTGCCGTTGAGTGCAGACCTCATATATATCGAATTTGCTCAAAGTTACAGTAAAACTGTACTACCATGGATGCTGAGAGACTTGCTATGATTGGTGCACTAGTCCAGCAGCAGAATCAGAACCTCCTCAGATTGCAACAAGCTGTTGACAGAAGGAGAAGAGAGAGGAGGAGAGACAGAGTTGTGTGGGTCAGAACTTCAACTATCGACTTCTATCAAAAATCTATCAGAACTTTTATCAAAGCGATTCGTTCAGCTCCGTAGTCAAAAGCGGTATGCCGCTAAACCAACTTCAAACCCCCGCCGAGCCAACGCCCGCATGCGCAGAACGCCGCTCTATCAACGCTCGCGTCACCGCTAAACCAACGCTCGCTACCGCTCGCTAAAGCAACGCCGGCTTCAGCGGTGCACCGCCAAGGCAACGCCTAGTTTGCAGGCACAAACCCTTGTTGGTCGTAAAGGAGTCTGCGCCAAGACTACTATATGCACCACTTCGGCACTGTCCCATAGGCCCTGTGTTGTAGCTTCTCCCAAGAGAGGCTGCAGTGTAGTGGTGCGTGTATTAGTCTTGGCGCATGCAGACTCCTATACGACCAACAAGGGTTTGTGCCTGCAAACTAGGCAACGCCCGTGTTTTCGATCCCCCCCCCCCCATTTTGTGCGCGGTGACGAGCGTTGTCAAAATTCGGCCCCCTCTCCCTACCGTTCAAGGAACGCTCCAACAAAGTTCGGTCGGTGAGACCGGGCCTGTAAGTACAGATTTACGTGACGTTGTCTTGTCTCTATTCTTGTATGGATACATGCGACTCCAGTGACTTGGAAAATGAATAATTATGTTTCGCTTCTTTTGATGCAAATTGACATTTTACGGATGAAATATCACTGCATGGAATTAAATTTGAGGGGCTCGCCAGGAGAAGGCTTATGTTCCCTTAGCCGTACAGTTTTAGATATTCCGTTGTACGCACAGCTGCCAATCCGGGCGTGCTTTACGATGATAGTGTACCCATGGCATCATGAGGTGAAGTGTTGTTTATTTCTACGCTGAGAATAAACAACATGGCGAGCTTTTGTAGGGTGGCAATCCTTCCTTTTAGCCAAGACCAATCTCTCCTGTCGACCATTCATGGTGCTCTTCTATCGGATAAAGCGGCTCTAATCCTCTTCTCAACGAAGCTTTCATCCGTGAGATGAGTAGATTTCTTCGAACGTTGTTTACGCGCTCAGCAGTTCGACTGCTTGCTCGACTGGTCCGATGCGGAGGGAGAACTTTTTGATGCCTCAATTGACAGGAGAGTATATTGCTGGAGCTCGAGTCTTACAACTCACTGTTCACACATTATCAATGTGCCCTTGTTATACGTCCAATTACCTTAAATCTAAAAACTACATGCGCTGAAGATAATAGCTCTCTTAAATCAAGAGAAATACTATACAATGTGCAGTTGCAGTGTACATTTTGAATTGGTAGACCCTACATATTCATCAAATAATTCGAACACTTCGAACACTCGAATCACTGCTCCCAATGACAAACGGTACCTTTATTCCACGCCTAAACATAATGACCCGCCAGAAAGAATGAATAAGATGTCCATAAGCCTGCGGATAAGATGGATTTTTTTTTTTTAAGAAGAACTTTCCCTCATAAACCAATTCCGTATTGGTTGCTGCTTGATCGACGTTTCTTACTTGATATGACTTCCTGCTAGCTGTTGTATCACAAAACATCCTACCATATAAAAAATTTCACAATGAAGTCTAAAATATAAGGAGATATCACTATTCTTATCAATAAACCATAAATGTATGTAGAAGGTTTATTCTATAGAATATTGTATTATAGCTTTTGTTCACACTTTGTATATTCAACGATACTGATATGAGATACATTATACTGATGAACATTTTTAAGTTGGTTGTTTCTATTCCTATCTCACATTTCAGAACCATTTTGAAGCAAGCTAAAGCTGGGCTTTTGTTTCATTTGCAAATAAATATAGAAAATCATACCTTGAAACCAAAAAAAAAAAAGAAAAAAAAAGAAAAGACGTATATGATAATGATCAAAATCTGTTAGGAAGGGCCTTGCTTGAACAAGAATAAATCATTATGCACTTTATCCTTAGTCTTAATACTTTAGCTTCATGCAGTCGTCCAATGGTCTCTTTAAAACACACACACACACACACACACACACTTTATTCATTTGCATCATTGTCATTTGGTATCACGGGAAGTTTAATGCCCGAGCACAGATCGGGGGAGAAAAAGTGACAAAATATGCTATCTTCTACGATGATAATCATTATGGCAAAAATATCAAACATGGGGACAAGGAAACGTTGCACACGCAATCACTATAATGCACACGCGTCTTGCTAAACTTTTTAAGGCGCCCTCGGCAACGTTTTGCCATTTCGTTTCAATTTCAGTCTGCATTATCAAAACGTCATAGGAATTTTCGTACTCAATCCTTCAGGGGAACGCAGTCTTGCCTAAGGTTTTCTCAGAACGAAATCTGTGAATACAAAACCATCATTGAATTCTATGATATGGATGTGCTTATTCTAGCGTATCTATGATAGTGCCTGCCTTGACAACTCACGAAAAAAAAAAAAATAT
The DNA here is from genome assembly GCF_964275005.1 of Diadema setosum. Classification (NCBI taxonomy): domain Eukaryota; kingdom Metazoa; phylum Echinodermata; class Echinoidea; order Diadematoida; family Diadematidae; genus Diadema; species Diadema setosum. The sequence continues at coordinate 18,530,222 of NC_092689.1, forward strand.
TGTCAGACTTTCGTCTCTTTTTTGTTTCCATCCGTCTCAAATTGTTTGATTTTGGTAAATGACAGCAACTACGTTACACAGGAAGATGAGATGACTACGTCATCCAATACGTCATTGTCCAGTGAGCAATGAAAAGAACAGCCGCCAGCCCATCATGAGAGAATCTATTTACAATGAAGATAAACCATCATGTACTGTGATTGTCGCATCAGAGGACCAACCTGGTATGTCGTGCACTAATTGTTCCCCAGAACACGCAAGTACCTCCGTCGAACACTTTGCTGCGTGGATGGTCACGAAAGGATGATGCTGACGCATCCTGTCAGGACTCGTTTGGGTATGCTGTCTGTATAGAAGGAATGGTGCGATTGAGAAGTAGGAGACATGTTACCAATCCGCTTAGGAGAGGAAATGAAAGGGAGTCGTCGAGGAAATAGCGTTCATCAGACTTATTCTACTCACGTGACAGAGATCTACCCTCCAGACGTATACGCTTTAACATAACTATTATTTGTTGTTGTTAGTTTTTCTGAGAGCATTACGCCACTGAATTGAAATTCCCTGCATTTGAGTGAAAGACATTACTTGAGTGTCTTGTGATTGTTTGGTGCACTCAGAGATTCTCTGAGAATGTTTGCGTAAACTCTTTTGATTGTCGCGCTATTCATAACAAACTTCAAATAACGCTTTGTATTTCCTTATATTGGTTGCAGCCAACCTATGATCTGCTCTATATATTAAGTCTTGTCACTGTCACTACGACTCTCATCACTAGTTCGGTCCAGTGTGGAATAAAAGGCAGCCTCATTGTTCTTGTCTGGATGCATAGCTATGACTGGCGGACAGACAAGGAAGCCGTTGGCAGTGTGTTTTATTCGTATGACCTACAAATCAGAAAAAGAAAACAACAACTACTGTTTCCCCATTATGAAAGAGCATTGCAGTTAAAGTTTATTGTCCTTTCTTGCCACCCCTGCAAAAAACATAAACAAAATTAAAGCCCAAATAAGGAATACAGACGTCTCTTTTATTGGGTTACATGACTAGGCCTACCCGTATATGCACAAAAAGAACATGATTTCCAGACGTGGAAGAGGTGAATAAGTTTTCTACTGATGCATGAGAAATAAATTCAACGGACGTGCCCATACGTGAATGTGAGGGATAGACTGGAAAATATGGCAAAAACTCGAAACAACAACAATGAATCTCTGAAATCAGCTTTCACAGTGACAGATGGAACAGCCTATATGACAGAAACTCTCGAACAGAAGGTCACTCATTCAATTGGTTCAAACACCCCATGCGCACTCTCAGTTTAAACATGATAGGATAAACATTATGAGGTATTACTGTACGGTGATCACTGATGTATTACGGATTCAGTTTAATTGGACTTCGCAATAGTTCCCCCAAATGTTAGACTACTTGATATGTGGATTTAAATCGAGTTTAAAGTACTTTAACGAAGATTGGACAATCATTTCATGAAATTTTGATTCTATCTTTAGACAGGACATACACAAAATTCAATGCCACAGTCATAATAATAGAACAATGTAAAAGAAAAAAAAATGAAGAGAATTTCACAGAATTCATTTTTTTTTACCTTGAGCTTGAACACATCTCCTCCAGAGAGAAGGAGAATAACGTTTCTCGCTAACCTATCCGGCAGGAACAATTCACCAATGCCTTTCTATGGAGGAATGAAAATCTTGAATTAAACAAATTATTATATAACTTTTACATTTCTGTGCCGATTTCAATAGAACAGAATATCGTCATTTATTCAGTTTTACTCTATTTATCACATCTATCTTGAATGTGAGATGTTATTTTACTTTTATGAAAATTCAATGGGTCCAAAAGCAAGTTTGGCTGTCTAATAATCATCATCTTACAATGAGAAAGTTGTAGGTATTTTTTGTTTTTGTTTTAGACAGCAGACCTGTAACGAGTTCGAATTCTGTTCATCGTTGAACAATAGTATAATAGAGTATAGGGCCCACATGCATAGAAAAGCAGTAAGAATGAAATACCATCAGACAAGACTTTTCCATTATCATTATCTTTATCGCTGTCATCATCGAGATTGCCATTGGTACTATATATTCTAGCATGAACATTGTCCCAGTTTTGGCGTCTTTGAAGGAATTAAGAGGACTACCACATGGACAGAAAAAAAAATGTGTTGACTGCGGGCCAAATTAGGCAGCGGGTTCAATAGTA